>NC_056759.1:12377500-12677500 GCF_018687715.1 Carya illinoinensis | reverse complement strand
AACTTACTCTGAAACTTGAATTAACATGAAAAATACATACTCCACAGTTCTTGTGGCCCCATGTATTCTACGTGTAAATACATACTCCACAGTTGTTGTGGCCCCATGTATTCTATGCAAACTTGACTTAACATGAAAAATACATACTCCATAGTTGTTGTGGCCTCATGTATTCTACGTGTAAATACATACTCCACAGTTGTTGTGGCCCCATGTATTCTACACATCACAATGCAGTTAAATACATACTCCACAGTGGTTGTGACCCCATGTATTCTATACAAACTGAATGTACTCAAGATGAAACGTGACTGGAATACGAAAGGACTAGAGCCCTGACGTAACATAACGTGATTTGAACATAACTTGAAATACATGACCAACTTGAGATAGAAACATTTCGTAACATGGCATAACATATAATGGACAACATATTTAACATGATATACTTGTAATGTACAATAATACATGACAGAATATATTAAGTAACAGATAAAAATTGATGACAGAATAAATTCTGTATAATAGACAAATACGTGATAACTTGGCATGGCATGACATATATGATAACATACATACATATACTGTAGTTCTTTTACTTAGCACACATACACAATAGACTGCTAGTAACTTAAACGTTAACTTACCTCGATCTCCGCGTTTCTTATAAAACTTCAAGTGCGATCACGAGGAACTGTAATTAGTGATTCTAAAGGTTAGAACTAAATCACTAATAATTTGAAATATGGAAAATACTAACTTAAAGAGTAAAATTTTCATTTTACTCTCTACATGTGGGAAAATGACCATTTTACCCATAACTTAAGGATTTTGCATACTAACTCCAAAAGTTTCCAAAATTTACATTCCTCATGTAAATTTTGTCCTAAACTTAAATATCAACTCAGAAAAATTTAAAACAAAACACAACTATGGAAAACACACTATGACCAAAACATCCATAGGCCATTTCCCTTGATTTTTGTTGCAATTCCTTCCAACTTCAAAACTCATGCTTAAACCAAAATTTTGCAACAAACATCTTCCAATCCTAAATTCAAAACCATACTTAAAAAATCCATTTAGAAAAAGCTAATAATCAACACCAAACTTTTTTTGTAAAAAGATCCAAGCATTTGAATCACAAGTTTTGACCTTAAATCAAAACATCTCCAAGAATTTCAAAAATCAAATCTTACTTCTAACATATTCATAATATCATCCTAACATCAACCATGCTTTAAATCATCAAACTAAAGTCACCAAAATCACAAAATAACATTTGGAGTTTTTGGTTTTACACTTAGTCCAAAAACAAAAACTTTCTCCTCAACTAGTTTTGATAAATCTCTTGATCTATAACTTATAAATATATGATCTTCAAACCAAACCATCACATGGTTTAAAAAGATGTCCTAAAACATATATAATCTTCTAATTCAAGATCACATGGTTAGAAAGTAACCAAAACATAAATTTAGCCAAGAATATCCACACTTTGGCTTATCTGAATATCTCTTTGCATAAAATTTCATATCTTTGAAATTAACATCAAATATTTTCAAAATAATAATATAACATGTATATAAGATGCTTAGGATCCTCCAATAAAATTATCAAAGTCATCAGAATAGGTTTAGACCACCAAAGAGTTAAACTTTCTCAAAACAGAAACTGTTTTTCTTCTTCCAGTTTCTAAGTTTCTAAATCTAAGAAAATCTTTCATCAAAACCTTTAATCATGCAAAAATCCTCAACCAATAGTCACATATACATGTTAACAATACTCCATAAAAATTTCGGACCAATATCTATCCATTAGCTTGGTAAAAAAATCCAAACTATAAACTATTCTCCAGTTTATCTCTCAGAATGACCTTTCTATAGTTTATATAATATTTGACTGACCAAATGATCTTCAAATGGGGAAAATAAGATATTCATGTAAATTAGATTAAAAAAGGAACAACTTATATGAAGGAGATTTTATGATAAAACACTTACAAAAGCTTCGAAATGGGCGTGCAAAAGAACTCCAAAAAGCTGTTCGAGAGAAAGTATTTGATATTCTTTTAAAGGAACGTGTAAATGAAGATAAGTTTGTAGGTGATGGCTGAAGCTACTTATGGACGATATAAGGAAGATGATAAGGCTGGAGTTGAGAGTTGAGTATAGTTTTCTCCTACCCAAAATATCTATAAAAGATTATCTCATAATATTCTATCCAATAATATCTACAAAAATCAACTTAAGATATTTTTATCTAATAATATCTATAAAAATCAACTCAAAATATTTTTATCCAATAATATTCACGAAAATTACCTCAAGATATTTCTTTTTATTTTTATTTTTATCCAATAATATCCACAAAATCAGTTTAGGCTATTTTCCAAAAAATGGAGAGTATACTTGGAAGAGCAAGGTGGCTAAAATCTTTCCATGTGTCCTATTAAAACTTTCTAACTATCTCCAATAATCGAAACCTACTTCTGATACCATAGTGAGTAATAACATCAACTATACGATTAATAGATTAGTGAAAAACTTATCGGGTCTTTACGAGATTCCTAAAGCCAATAGAAATTTCACCGTTAAATTTCTAGCGGGCTGTTACAGGTATCATCAGATTCAGCATTCTTATGTCGCAGGTCGTCATTTTCCTTTTGCAAGATTTCTATGGCTTCCAACGCTTTCCTCAGTCTCTCCTCCACTACTGCTAATTGTGCTTCTATAGATGGCGGCAATGTATCCATCGTTTGGCTTGCTACGGAACGTGTTACAGTTAGCATGTGAGAACCACGTTGAATAATTATAGATCCCACAGATGGCGCCAAGTTTAAGTACATGTCCCACTTCCCCTCTGCAACCGTTTGACCACATACTATTAAGAGGTTCCAGTATGATCCACATGAGAAAACTCTGATGCTTAAGTCAGCAAACGCTGCCAAAGAATTCATAAATGAAGAAAAGAGTTTCATCCCTTACTATTAAGGGTAACGTAATATATATAGGCTCATGCACAATACTTATCTTATTCAGAATTTATTGGTGTGAATCATCACTCAATTACCTTGAATAATCATGTAACTGCATGAAGTCTTTATCTTTTCGTGATAGGTGGCACGGTATATGTATAATTTCGATGTACTTTGGACTCTTTTATTCCCTTCAATCAGCCAAGGACCTTTTTTATGGACTTTCCCACTTTAGACCTTTATAATAGAATGGGCTCTAGATTTAAATAGGCCCTCCAAGAACTATAAATGGATAATTACTTAGATTTATGGTCATCTGAATGTGGGGCGTCGTAAGGAGGTATGGCAATTGATGAAATATTTATCAAATTTTTCTAATTGTCTTTGGTTGTGTTTTGGCGATTATAATGAGATATTGTCTAATTTGGAGAAGGAGGGTGGTCAGGTTTGACTTTGTTTGTTCTTTGCAGTATTTTCTCGGAAAATCATTGGATGGGACTCATTCATAGTGAGAATTAGTGGGACCTGGAAGAGTCATTAATTTATTTAACGTTTATTTATTCTTGTCTATTCTATGAATAAATGTGGGTATGCAGCAAACCACAGTATATTTTCTCATTTCCATTTTGTCCCTCTCGTATGCAGTAAAGAAGTTTTTTCTCCAAATTTTATTTTCAATTTCTATTCTATGAATAAGGTTATAGCACTCTACAGTAATATTCATATGAATACTCGGCCTCTAAATTTAAAATTTGCATTTGAATCGGAAGAAATGGAATTCAATATTTTTATATGGCAAATAGGAAAGATAATGTCACTCTTTCATGTGCTCCTCAGTTTATTTATACTTCCTGTTTATACGGGTTCGGCTTGGGTCCTGTTATAAAAATAACAGGAAATCTCCTGTTAAGTAAACCGACATCGTGTAGAGTTATGCTGGCCAAACAGATGTTATGTACATATCTCTCTCTTAGATGTTTTTTTTTTTTTTTTTTATGCTAGCTGTTCTGACCGAATGGATATCACATATTTTTGCTATATACTGGCCACCGAAACTCATTTGGAACTCTGGTAAGAATTAACTGCAAAACACAAACAAGCAAGCTATAGAAATAATGGCAAACACAAGCTACAGAAATATAGTCGGCAAAAAAAGCAAGCACAAGTGTCAAGAAAATCAAATAATGGCTTAGTTGTAAAGACTGGAAGACCAAATTAGATTAAAAAAAATAATATGCAGAGTAAAAATGAAAGAACCCCTAGGAGATCAACTCATACATAAGAAAAACAAGGAAAAGACTTTGAACACAGAGAAAAAAGGAGATGGAAATTTACCAACAAAAGAGTGAAAAGTACTGCGGAACAAAAGAGATTTATATTTACCAATATTTCAAGTTTTTGCTGCTCGTTCTTCTCTGTGCAAACAAGTAGTTTACCAAAAGGAAAAAATGATTTTTATGAGTATATGTCAAACCAACCGTTCCAAACGAGTTTGCTCAGTATATAAGAAAAATAGTAAATATATATGTTTAGTGGTCAGTATATCCAAACTTTTCGCATTCTTGCACCAAGTAATATATCTACGCGACATCGATTTGGTAATCTCTACACGACGTCGGTTTATTTCACAGGAGATTTCCTGTTGTAAAATAACTGGACCTAAGCCGAACCCCTGTTTATACAGTACACCCAGATTGGTCATAAGTGTTCGATTAGAGCAATATTTTAACTATAATTTTTTTTTTATAAAAATAAATTTACAGACTGATATAATTTAATGTTATACGTCTGATTATAAAGTTATTTTTATTATAAAATAAATCTATTACAGCATATGATTTTACTTTTTTATTTTTTTTATTTTTATAGATACGTGATAAAAACAAATTGATGAGTGGAAGAGCTCCATATTAAATGACGTGCGGATAATGATTTATGAATAGCAAAATTCATGTGTTTTATATTGTTGTACAGTCCTAATTCCAATAATGTACACTCCACGTGCCTGGAATTATGATCTCAATCCCGACAATGTCATTATCTCGGTATGTGAAACGAAACTACTTGTGTTTTTCCTTTTGTGCTGTCAAAGACAAAAATTATGTTGTCGGTTTGACTTTTGTTTAACTGGGGCTGTATTTCTATAAAGTGATCTTATCAGATGATTACTAGTGACAAAACAGATTAAAAAAAAGCAATAATTTGAGTACGGCTATTAAAAATTTGGATAAAATAAGATAAGGTAAAACTTAAAAATTAAATATAATATTATTAAAATATAATTGAGAAGTGAAAATTAAATTTTGATGGGACTGTTTCACTCAACAGAGTTACTTAGGATAGGAGCCATCTTAAGAGATGAATCTGGTGGCATGATTATGGTTATGCCAAGAAGGGAGGAATGTATTTATACGATGGAGGATATTGAGGCGCTTGCAGCCTTGAGAGGCCTATAGATGATTGATCGTATGGGAATCTCTCATTTGATTTTTTTAAGAAGATTCAATCGCTGTTGTGAAAGCTATAGTTCCTGATATGGGAGATTTGGGCCTTGTTATCTCATTGTCATTCATTTGATGTTCTTCATGTTGCATGATAGGGAAATGAGATAGCGCATCATTTGTTCGAAGTGCGTGCTTTGTGGATAATTCTCTTGAATGGTGGCACAACTCTCCAGATTTTATTTCAAGTTGCTTAAAAGTGGATGCTAAAGGCCTGTCTATTATGTAATATCTATAGGCTCGTATGTGTTTGTGTGGACTAGACTCTCATTGTATTTGTTCATTAATATTGAATGAAGCAATATTTGTTACTAAATAAAAACCAAAAAACGAAAAAGAAAACGATCGACCTCAATTTCACCCCGGTCTAGTCCAAGTCTATACAAAGCTATGCATTATTGCTTTGATTGGGAAACTGCACATGCATTGTATAGAGAAGGAAGGAGTCTCCCAAGTCCAACACACGTGGGCACGCAATTTGACATTTTTAAAGGGTTGTTTGAATAATAATATGAAATGAAATGATTTTATTATATTTAAAAAAGTTAAATTGTTTATTATATTTTGTGTGATAATTTTAAAAAGTTATAATTATGAGATAAGATAGTTTTTCAATCTAACCGGCTCCTTAATGTGTATTGTTCAATTATTATTTTACACGTTTCAATATTATTGACCAAAGATTTATTTGGAAAGTATGCTCCTCTTATCTTATATTAAATTTTTTTATAATTTTATTTTTAAATATCACTCAAATATAAAATATTTCAATTTTAAATTTTTTTTAATATAATCATTACAACTTAAAAAAAAAGACATATATTACTTTTTCAAATTTTAAAATAATAAATAATATTAAAAAATTATATTATAATAATATTTTAATTTAATTTTTTCTCTTTCATTTTTTAAAATCTAATAATAAATCTTATTTTAAATTATTTTATTATTATTTACCGATCAATTTATCTTATTTTATTTTATCCTAATATCTAAATGGCGCCTTAATTTTTTTTTAAGCTTGCCTTGATGACCTCCGTAGACTTGAGTTAAAAATTTGAATAGAGCTAGCTTGTCCACAAGAGTACCGTTCAGCAAAAAAAATTTAACTTTTTTATTTAATAATTAAGAAATTAATTTTAAGTATATTGATGTATATCTTTTATTGTTTTTAAAAATATTTAAATATATTAAAAACATGTGAAAAAATTCAAAAATAACTAGCACGGAAGAGTAGAACCGTTCTAAAAGTTTTTGGCCTTCTTATCAATCAATTTATGGCCAGCATTTTCCTTTAATATTTATCGTTTATGATGTATTTGTTCCCAATAAACAAAGAGGACGTTGCTACATAGGATTCTATTCTCCCTGATCACTTAGAATTTTTTTTTTGATTTTTCTTACACCATTTTTTAAAACAATTTAGATATTTTTTAAAAATAAAAAATTACATATTAATTTAAAAATATTTACTTAATTGCTAAGTAAAAATAAAAAAATAAAAAATCATTTCGGTACAAATCATCTGTAAACCTAGTGTTTTCCAAACAAAGAAAACACACGAAAAAGTAAAAACGCGCGGCGACAGTACTACGTCACGCTCTCCGTGTATATCTTTGCATAGGAAAACACTAGTGCTAGACACTTTCTACCGAAATTGTTTATTAATTTTTTTTTACTTAATAATTAAGTAAATATTTTTAAATGAATATATGATTTTTTATTTTTAAAAAATATTTAAATAGTTTAAAAAAATAATAAAAAAAAGTAAAAAGAAAAAAAAATTTACACTGATCTATAGAGGATTTCGGTGTCTAGATAACATTACCCTTGCTTATTCATGCAGACTGGAGTCACCCGTCAGCTGTGGCCACGTCATAAACCCTTAGCATTATTAATTCCGAGAATGATATTTTGGTGACTGGGTTGCAGCCCTAAATTCACACCTTATTTTGGTGAGATTTCGACGGCAACGAGGATGTTTCACCGTTGGCCCATGGATACACATAGTTTCGTCCTTACATGCACTGCAACAAAAAACATTTTTTGGGACGAAAATTTTCATCTCAAAATATATAGATTTCGTTCCGAAAGATTTTTTGGGACGAAAAAATTTTGTCCCAAGGTCGTCCCAACATCACTGTCCCAGAAGATATATTGGGACGAAAATCAGAATTTCGTCCCAAAATATATCTTTTGGAATGGTTTTGAAATTGACCGTTCGATACCGTTCGAATGATGGATGTTTTTGTCACGGTTTAAATTTGTTCCAGAATAGCGTTCGAATGCTTCTCATATAACGTTCGAACGTTAACGTCTCTTTTGAACGGTTATCAAGATACGTTCAAACGCTCAGTAGAAATACATTCGAACGTTAAATGAGATGATCGAATGGTATAAGAGTTCGAACGGTGATGATCAACGTTCGAACGAAATTGTAATGTCATGCGTTTGAACGGTTTTTTGAGCATCTGGTATCGTTCGAACGGTTTGCGCATTGTTGTTTGAACGGTACATTATCGTTTGAACGGCATGCCCATTAATGTTCGAACGTGACTCGATCGTTCGAACGGATATTATTTTTATTAAAACCAATAATTATAAAAAAACTAAATACACATCCATATTATTTGAAAAACATAAATTAGGAACTGTTTAATTACTCACAAAAGTTTTATAATAAGTGCGAAGAAATAAATAACCATAAAACTAGCATTGTTCATACATAATTAGATAATGTCATAAGCTAGACGTAAAAAACCATCAGTTGGTTGGAGGCCTGTACTGTTGCATAAGCTGTTGCATTTGGAGTTGCATATCTCTCATGAACTGTGCTTGTTCTTCTTCATGTTGTTTGAGGCGCATCTCCATGTCTCCTTGTCTCGCCAATTGAGCCTCTAACTCTTGTTGTTTTGCAACCAATTCTTCAATTCTACGATTCGCATTCTCTTGAGCTATAGAGGCAGACCCGGAAGAAGAGGAAGAGGGAGAAGGTTTTACACAGCGACCCAAACCCCTCAAATATCCTGAACGTTCACCCAGAACTTGTGTAAAAATCTCAACATCTGTATTTGAGGAATTTTGATCTGACGCAGATTCAGCACGCAGGGCAACCATTTTATCCTACACATAAGATAAAGAGTTAATATCATCATAAATATTCAAATATATTTATTTAAAACAAATTATAATACTTACATAATTTTCACGGGCATCAGGATGACTCCACTCTCCATTACGATTAGTATGTGATGCAGCATATAATTTTGTCAGATCATAATTGGCATCTGAATCTTGCTATAATAAAGATTTGTTAAGATATAAAGTCATTATGATTGATATATTCAGTTAACTATATACAAATGAAAGAATAGCAATACCAATTTTTTAGAGAGGCGGTGGAAAGATCTTGAGCCTGCATGATGAGTAATCTTCAATTTTGATCTATTTGTTTTGTTTATAGAACTTCGCTCCTACATAAGAATTGAAAATATTAGAAAGCAAAATTAAAAATAGGACTAAAATAATTAAATTAATTATACCTTATATGATGGATCCTCAAACATGTCACAAAGTTTTTCCCAATCAGAAGGTTGCACATCTTGAAAAGGATGTTGGCGTGCTTCTTCACTATTCTCAAACTTATTATAATGCTCATGACACCTCGCCTTATACTTGCGGAATGCATTACTCATAAGCTCTTCCACAGTTTTACGCTCCTCTCTCCGACCAAAATTTAATTCGAAATCATCCTTACAGAAAAAAGTTTGGACAAAAATATTATCATTTATAATATTCTAACTTTAAAGTAAAATAAAATTATAAGTCCAATTAAATTTCATTTATTAAACATTACCAAACAACGCTTCTTGATAAGGTCCTTAACATCTTGGGGGACTTTCTTCCATGAACTTGTTGCCAAAGGTGCATAAGTTCGTGTAAGAGCACCCACATGCGATGCAAGCCAAGCTGCTGGTTGTCCTTCGCCTCCGGTATGTTCATCAAGAATGTTAACTTTGATCTTACCCACCTTACGATATTTTTCCAACGTCACGCCTCTCGTAGTGCCTCGACCTTGACGAGATTGTACTGTGAAGTCATCATGATATATAACATTATAATCAATTTTCTATTATAATCTTAATTAATAACTTTTATGACTATTAGAATTTTACCTTGTTCTGTAGAGTCAATCTCTAATGGTGAGTCTGAAGGAGAGCTAGGAACAGGTGGAGATGGGTTGTGTACTTCCTTTCTCTTCAGAGGCATAATTTCAAAAGACTGATACAATATTCATTAAGTAAAATAGTGTTCATCATCACGTAATGTGAAAATATAATTCGTCAATCACTATCTGTATCAGTATCATTTGACAATTCAGTCTCATCTTCTGTAGATACTTCAGATGAATCAACACTTTGCTCAAGTGTCGCATCAACAATTTCAGCCTCAATATCTTCTCTATTCAATGGAATCATCTCATACTGGCTCAAATCCACAAACAAATTAAAGACGGGCTGACTCTCTTGGTATGCTTCTTGAGTAGAGGCATCATCTTCTTCTTCATCTCGCCCTTCTGCCTGAGGGATAACATCATATATATTTCTTGGAGCATATTTTTGTACTACTCGCCATTGAGTTCCCAACTTCGGGTCATCTAAGTAGAATACTTGAGATGCTTGAGAAGCTAAAATAAATGGATCATCCTCGTACCATTTTCTTGATGTATTAATACTCAAGAAATATTCATCATCACGGACTCCAGTTCGAGGATTGCTTAAATCCCACCAATCACACTTAAACAGATACACTGCAAGCTCCCCCAAATATTTCATTCCAATTATATCAACAATCACTCCATAGAAATCAATATTTTCTCCATCATGACTTCCCTCAACTAGTACACCACTATTTTGTGTTTTCCTATAATGATCTCGATCTATTGTGTGATACCTACTACCACGAGAAATACATGTAGAATATCTTGTAGCCCGTCTCGATGGGCCACGCGCTAATACATACAATTCATCTGATATATCGTTTAGATTATTGGCATGCATTTGTACAACCTACATATTAAGTAAAACGTCTATTATATCAATAAAAAAAAAATCAATATTTTCTATTTGTATTAAATGAAGTGTCGCATATGTAATGTCATTACCCGTTGTTCAAACCATCTCGGAAACTCCTCTTCATGTTTCCGGTCTATATCATTTACTCCTAGTTCCTTGAGCATGTTAATATGATCACTGAAATTGATGATTACCACATGTATTTTATATTATTAGAATTTTGCGAAAGTAAATGAGCGAATACTAAATTAAGAAAAGATTAATACTTACTTCAAGTAAATCTCTATTTCAGGGCAATTGTTCAGCACGTACCACTGAGCTTTCTCAAACTCTCTTCCACATAAGTCATAACCACGCACTGCACCAAGTGGACGTACTTGTTGGGAAAACACGGAAAACAGATTTCGTTGTCTTGCTCTGTCAACATCAAAGTTTCTTTCTGGCCGATCAAACCTAGTGTCAACTCCGTGGAAATATTTGGAACAGAAGGTATGCCACTCATCATCAATATATGCTTCTGCAATTGATCCTTCTGGGCGAGCTTTATTACCAACTGTTCGTTTCAACTTCCCAAGAAATCGTTCAATGGGATACATCCATCTATACTGAACTGGTCCTACAAGTCGAGCCTCACGTGGCAAATGGACGGCCAGGTGAACCATGACATCGAAAAATGACGGTGGGTAAATACTTTCTAGCTTACACAATATGATGGGAATTTCCCGTTCCATTCGATCCAAAGCTTCTACATTTAATGTCCGTGCACATAAGTCTTTGAAAAATAAACCCAACTCAGTCAAAGCCACGCGCACGTCTTTAGTCAAGTACCCACGTATACCAATAGGCAAGATACGCTGCAAAAGGACATGACAATCATGACTTTTTAACCCAGTTATTTTCCAGTCATTTGTTCGCACACACCTTGTCAAATTCGAGGCATAACCATCCGGTAATTTAATTTTCATTATCCACTCACAAAAAGTAGCCCTTTCATTCCTTGACAATGTATACCACCCAATCGGCATGTAAACGGACGAACCATTTTCTTGCAACTGCATTTCCAGTCTTATTCCCAACCGCTTCAAATCCTTTCTTGAGTTTAATGTATCCTTCGTTTTTCCTTCGATTGACATCAATGTTCCCAATACGGATTCGCATATATTTTTTTCAATATGCATAACATCAAGATTGTGCCGTAATTTTAACTTTGACCAGTATGGAAGATCAAAAAATATACTCTTCTTAGTCCAATTCAACTCAGATGTAGCTCGTTTTCTCTTTCGTTGTTTTTTACCAAATTCATTACAACCAACATCTACAAATTGTGCAAGTAAATCTTCACCAGACAAATATGGTGGAGGTTGGCCCCATTCAACAGTACCATCAAACATTTGTGAATTTCCCTGCCATCTATGATCACCAGGTAGAAATCGACGATGACCCATGAAATATAATTTTCTCCCGTAAGTGAGCCATTCAGATTTAGTATGTTTGTTACAAGTTGGACATGCCATTTTCCCCTTAGTACTCCAACCTGACAAGTTTCCATATGCTGGAAAATCATTTATTGTCCATAAAACGGCAGCATGCATCTTGAACGACTTGCCTGTTGATGAATCAAATGTGACAACCCCATTCTCCCACAAATCTTTCAATTCTGCAATCAATGGCTGTAAGTGTATGTCTATATCATTTCCCGGCGATCTCGGACCTGGAATGAGCAAACTCATCATGAAATATGGATCTTTCATACACTTCCACGGTGGTAGATTATACGGCATAAGTACGACTGGCCAAGTACTGTGACTAGTACTCATGTTCCCAAACGGATTAAATCCATCTGTTGCCAACCCAAGTCTCACTTTACGTGGTTCTTCTGCAAACCATGTATGCTCCTTATCAAATTCCTTCCACACCTGAGAGTCAGCAGGATGTGATAAAATATCATCGTTTCTAACTCTGGCTAATGAGTGCCATATCATGTCTGCAGCTGTTGCACGTGACATATATAATCGTTATAATCTAGGTGTCAATGGAAAGTGGCGTACTACCTTTTGCGGCACATTTTGTTTGTCAGATGTCCATCTTGACTCGTGGCATATGGGACATTCGTTCAACTGCTCATTCTCTTGCCAAAATAATATGCAGTCATTCTTACATGCATGTATTACGTTGTAATCAAATCCAAGTCCTCGTTTCAATTTTTTTGCTTCATAGAAGTTACGAGGAAGTGTATTATCTGATGGCAGTGCCTCCTTAAACAACTCGAGTAACATATTGACAGACTTAATTGATAATCGGCACATTGATTTTATGTGTAGCAGTCTTACGGTAAATGACAACTTACTGTGTCTTCTGCATCCTGGATATAGCTCACGTTGTGACTCATTCCACAATCGTGCAAAAGTATTATGACCCCCATCATTTGAACTTGATGTGTCCGTGCCACCTTCATTCATAAACATTCCTGCACCGATGTCACCTAACATTTCTTCCATATCCTCATCATACTCATCTCCAACAACATCTGGTTGTACATCTTCATCAATAGCTTCTTCTTCATGTGGAGCATCGAATGAAGTTGGATATGGTTCCCCGTGTAAGACCCAATCAGTATAACCCTTGTCAATACCTTTTACAAACAGATGCTCTCTCACCAAGTCTATCTTATGAGAGCGCAAATTCCTACATTCTTTACATGGGCATCTAATACGTCCATCACTATCACATGTACCCAATGTAAACTCTAAGAATTTCTTAACACCTTCAGCATATACGTTGTAATTCTGACCCAAACGATCGCTAACTCGCATCCAACTCTTATCCATGCTGACTATCTTCATTATAAACAATCACGTGTGCATCAACAAACAAGCAAGCGCAAATTCAATCAAGGAGTATGCCACCTTACATCGGGTAGTTGGTCCTATCCCATTCGGAATTGTAAGATCATAGTCGCAAACCTATCCTCTATAATCTGTCACGCCCAACAAAATTTCGGCAGCATCTCCCCATAGTTCTCCAAATATGCTCGTCTGGTTGTGTGCACCGACTTATCCATCGTCGATACAACATCACCGAAATTGCATATCCGGAGAACAAGGGATAAATCTGCCAAAATTTTAATGCTGGACGTATAACAGATATAGATCGATAGTTTACGAGAATGATCTTACAATTCCAAACTGTCCACTCTGGACAATTCAAGAGTTATCAATCTTTCAATTAAGGCGGATTGATAACTCTCGAACGGGTCTAAGGCTAATATTGATGAACAAGCAATATAAGATATACCAATATTTAACATGTATCAAACAAATAATTCAACATCATAAATAATTAAGTTTTGTAACAAATCTTAGATGATTTGTAATTTAATTCATTCTCATTTGATTATTTGAATCTTTTAAGTATTTAAGTATTATTAAATGTAGATTATAATTAATTAATTTTTAATTACACTCCTGCATTTAAAATGATAATTATTTTAACACTGCCCAAGAAATCGTTCAAACGGTGCTCGTCACCGTTCGATCTAATATATTACGTTCGAACGGAACACGAATACCATTCGACCCATTCGGAATACCGTTCGAACGGAACACGAATACCGTTCGAATGGATTACTTACAGAAATCACTCGTCTTCAACCTCCGACAACCCCAAAATTTACAGTCCATATTACATCAAAAGATAGCAAACTATATGACGAACTCATGTAAGCAAACGAAAACACTTATATAAAAACTAAAATGAGGTCAAATTTAAGGAGAATACCTGATTTGGAGAGATAAAGCGGAAAATCCACCAAACGGTAAAAACTCTTCACCAAACGGTAAAAACAACCTCTTAATCCGAAAATATAAGAGATTGATAGGAGTTAGTAATATTTGAGGGCTATATTAAAGAATAATGGCGTTGGTTGGAACAAAATGAGCGTGGGAGTGATGCTCGGTCGACTGGAACGAGTGCGCGATTGTGAGGTTCTGTCGTGTAAATGTAGAACAAAAACGTTCGAACGGTGTTTAATGAACGTTCGAACGTCAAATCGACTAGCGGGAAAAATTTCCCCCGCTAATTTAACGTTCGAACGTGAA
This sequence comes from Carya illinoinensis, assembly GCF_018687715.1. NCBI lineage: Eukaryota > Viridiplantae > Streptophyta > Magnoliopsida > Fagales > Juglandaceae > Carya > Carya illinoinensis. The sequence continues at coordinate 12,662,850 of NC_056759.1, read as the reverse complement.
AATTGGCGTTCGAACGTTTTTGTTAAACGTTGGAACGGTTATATTAGTCCGTTCAAATGTCAAATCGACTAGCGGGAAAAATTTCCCCCCCTAATTTAACGTTCGAACGTTAATATATACGTTCGAACGTATTATTAAACGTTTGAACGCCAATAGTAAACCGTTCAAACGTTTACGTTATATTGTTGCATAAAGTATTTTTTTTGCACTATACCTTTAAATATAATAATTTCTAAATGTACTATAGTTTAGAGCCATAGTAATATAACTATATAATATATAATCAAACATATATTATATAGTTTAGTAACATATATAGTATAAAATATTATATTACATCTAATATTATAGTCAAGTACTACATATATTAACCTATTATATATAACATATATATGGTATCATAGCATAGGGTTATATGTATCACATGCATATATATATATATATAATGTTTATTTCTATAATATTAATAGTAGATATTTAATAATAGAATATCTACTATTAATATATATAGTGTCATCTATACTAGTATATATATGTGATACTAGTTAATATCACATATAATATATATGTTATATAAATACATGAACATAGCTTCATGTATATAGTAGTCTATATTATATTAATTATACTATATAATATAACTTATACTATATACTATATAATATTCAATAGTATAATATATTTTAGTACTAAATATAATATAATATATACTATATATATAAAAAATTATATATATAATACATAGTGTTTAATAATATATAAGTGCATTAAATATATTGCATTTAATATATTTAACAATTAAAATATATTATAATTGAATTAATTATTATATTTAATATAATTAATACCGAATATTGCATTTAAATATTATTTATTATCATGAAAACCGATATTCAGTTAATGCGTTCGAACGGTATAACGGCACTGCATATATAAGCCCATCCCGACGTCATTTTCATGCATTTCCTCCGTTCTAAGCCTCCAAACCGTCGATCTCCGCCGTTGAACGCCGTCTTCGCCGCCGTCAACAGTGCCCACTCGAAGCCCCTACCTCTAACAACCGGTATTTTTCATTTTTAAAGCATTTTACCGTTTAGATTTAGGTTTTTGATAGATTAATTGTTTAAGTTAGGATAAACCGATTTATACATCAAAATAATCGGTAGATTTGCATAAATCCATGTTAGGAACGTTTATTTAGGTTTCTATTGCATTTATTTCGGTGTAAAATCCAGGGAATCGAAGGATTCCATGGATTTCAATGGCCGAGTCGACTCGGCCTGGAATCCCGATCGACACGAAGATTGTTCGAACGCTACGCGTAGCGTTCGAACAATCTAACTTAACGGTCGAACGGTTTGTCTGAAACCGTTCGACCGTTACAGTAAACGTTCGAACGTTTTAGCTTAACGGTCGAACGGTTTGTCTTTAACCGTTCGACCGTTACAGTAAACGTTCGAACGGTAATTAATATTATATTTATATTATTAATATTGATATTGAGAAATATATTTATTGTTGATAATGTTGTTCAGAATATCAAATATTATTAAATTGCTGTTTGTTTCAAACTACTGTAAATTGTTCTTTATTGTATTTTTCTTGTTAATGTTATATATCTAGTTTGTAATTATAAATTTCAGGTTGATTATAATGTCTACTTCTAGACCGGCATGTAAGCGACGCAATCTTGGTGAGAGTAGTAGTGGTCCAGTTCGGGAGAGGACAGTTTCACTGGAGCGACCAGTGAAGATTTCTGATTTCCAGAGTCTTCTCTGGGAGGGTCATTCATTGCCCTCAATATTCAGTGATCGTGGTTGGGGACCTATCTTGGATGAACGGGAGGAAGCATGGGAGCCAGTCTCCTACATTGACATTGTTGCTGAGTTCTATAGAGAACTCGGTAGTGCCAGCGCAGATGATTTTGGGGCCTACAGTATCATTGTCCGAGGAGTACCCGTTGTATTTTCACGAGATGGACTTGCTGAGCATCTCGGTATTCCTAGGCTGCCAGATGCATATCCGAATGTGGTGCCTAGAGAGACTGATCCTTCAGTTGAGGCGGAGACAGCTGAGGAGGAGGCATCAGTTTATACTGATGAGGTCGATACCCTTGCTGATCACGAGGTGAGGGATTTGGTTGTCGGTCCAGATGCTCCACCGTATGACGGGACGAAGAGCATCAAACAGGCAGATTTATCTTCTTTCTTTAAGATATTAAATTTGATAATTGCCAATAACATTGACCCTCGGCAGCACAAGACAGAAGTTGGCATTGATCGGACGAAATTTATGATACGGGTCGCTCGTGGCATTCCTATCGACTTGGTGGGGTATATATTCGATAGGATTCGATCAGAATCTCGGTACATTTCGATGGATATACTACCATTCGGAGTCTTGATCACCCGATATCTACTATGTGCTGGTGTTGTGCCAGATGTTGCTGAGCGTAAACGGGAGCCGATGGGACCGATAAATAGCACCACCCTCTCACGCAGCACGGGACACTCAAGACTGCGTTTTCGTGCACATGTTCCAGAACCAGTTGATCCTCACGGAGATGCACAGCCGGGAGATCATGGAGTCTCAGCTGCAGCTGCAGAGACATTTACACGGGCCGAGGCATCAGTCCACAGTGTTACTCGTGAGGAGATGGCTGACATAGTGCGTGCAGCGATCAGCGAGCAGACATCAACAGTGATCGATGCAGTGCGTATGGAGATCCATTCTGCTGTGTCTGAGTTTCGTACAGAGTTTGCTGCCATGTCTGTGACTCAGGTCACCATCAGTACTCGACTGACACAAATAGAGGAACGTATAGCTACAGTCGAGGAAGTGTGCAAAGACTTGGGGTCTTAATTACTTTATGATAACTTTTATTTATTTATTTCCTGTTTTTTGTATGGACAATATTTTGTGTTTTGTAAATTCAGTATTTAAGTTATATGAAATAGTATTGTTTTATATTTTCTAAACTAATTCTTAATTTAGATTATTCATATTATTTAATTAACCAATTTTTTATAATTACTAGTTAATCTAAATATAATTTGGCAAAAAACTTAAAAAATTAAAACTCTGTCACCGTTCGACCGATTAAAATAACGTTTGAACGGTTAATATGCATCGTTCGAACGGTTAATATTAACCGTTCGAACGGTTTATCTATTTTCCTCCAAAATATTTTTGCCTATCGCGCCAATATTACGTTTAAACGGTAAAAATTAAACGTTCGAAGGGTTAATCATTAACGGTCGAACGGTTAACTTATTTGGGATAAAAATTTTTGTCCCTAAGAATACCGTTCGAACGCGTTCGAACGGTCTGGCATAACCGTCGTCATTTTGGAACGAAATTCAAATTTCGTTCCAAAATCCCACTTTTTGGGACGATTTCCAATTCGTCCCAAATTAATTTCGTCCCAAAAAATGTTTTTTGTTGTAGTGATGTGTCGAGTAATGCTATTGCAAAGTCTCTATATTATATATCATTTACATGTTATAATTAAATAATTTAAAAGATAAACTTTAAAATTTAAATCTTATTATTTAAATAACGAAGACGTCAATATCGATATATAGAAAGTTTAGAATAACATTACGTCACCTTGAATTAGTTTTGGCAAATAAATAAAAAATAATTTATTATTTAAAATTATATAAGGAGATGACAAAAGAGTAATGACGAGCATAAGCGGTCCAGAATTTGGCTTTGGTCTATTCCAAGAGCCACTACTATTAAGTATCCGATACCGTGAAGCCAGCCTGCCATGATCACCAAGTACCGCAGGACCAGACATGACTCTCTCTCTCTCTCTCTCTCTCTAAATAGAAATCTCTCTCTCTCTCTGATCATGGAGTCTCCAGCATCCCACTAGCGTTTTTCCATCGAATTATCTCCAGGATACATATATGGAGGCTTGAGCTAGCTCGGAAAAAACTAGTTTCTCATGATCGATCAACACTCTTCAATCTTCATCCATTGAAGGTATGCTAAGATCACCGGTATTGACTTCGTCAAATACTACTGCATCTAAAACTTTTCACTTTATATTATTAGTGAAACTCTCTGTATTGGAAGATCCAAAACTTGGTGAAACTCTCTGTATTGGAAGATCTAAAACTTTTCACTTTATATTATTGGTGAAACTCTCTGTATTGGAAGATCCAAAACTTGAAAGTGATAAACATGAGATTCTGAATTCAAACGTAGCGCAATCTTTTTAGAAAGACATCTTTGACTTTGTTTGTTCTTTGCTGTATTTTCTCGGAAAATCATTGGATGGGACTCATTCATAATGAGAATTAGTGGGACCCGCAAGGAGTAATTAATTTTTTTTACGTTTATTGATTCTTGTCTATTCTATGAATAAATGTGAACGTGTACGCAGCAAACAACACTATATTTTTTCATTTCCATTTTGTCCCTCTCGTATGCAGTAAAAAAAATTAAAAAGTCAGACAATAAGGCCTTAAAATGAATAAGCTGGATACTCGATTAGAAAACGTTCTTTGCACGTTGTACTAAAACTAGTGCTATTTATAAGAGCCAACTACCATGTAAGTATCCGATTCCATGAAGCCACCCTGCCATTATATATGATCGCCAAGTACGACAGGACCAGACATGACTCCGCAGAATACACAAATAGAAATCTCTCTCTCTCTCTCTCTCTCTCTCTCTCTCTCTCTCTCTCTGTGATCATGGAGTCTCCAGCATTCCAATATCGTTTTTCCATGGAATTATCTCCAGGATACATATATGGAAGCTTGAGCTAGCTCGGGAAAAACTTGTTTCTCATGATCGATCAACACTTTTCAATCTTCATCCATTGAAGGTATGCTAAGATCACTGGTATTGACTTATTCAAATACTACTGCATCTAAAGTTTTTCACTTTATATTACTAGTGAAACTCTCTGTATTGGAAGATCAAAACTTGAAAGTGATAAACGTGATCTGAACTCAAACGCACCGGAAATATATCTTTGACTTTGCTTGTTCCTTGCTGTATTTTCTCGGAAAATCATTGGATGGGGACTCATTCATAATGAGAATTAGTGGGACCCAGAAGGAGTACTCACTAATTTTTTTAACGTTTATTGATTGTTGTCTATTCTATGAATAAATGTGTACGTGTATGCAGCAAACAACAGTATATTTTCTCATTCCCATTTTGTCCCCCTCGTATGCAGTAAAGAAGTTTTTTCTCCTAATTTTGTTTTCAATTTCTATTCCATGAATAAAAGAGGTTATAGCACTCTATAGTAACTCTTTTCCAAATTTTTATTTTCTCATTTTGTCCTTAATTTTCACTAAAGTTCATTTTCTATTTTTATTACTCTCATTTCTGCTTTTTCTATTTTGTCCTTATCATTTGTTTTGTTTAATTTAAAAAGTTACGTTTTTATCTCGTACTACATGTTCGGTAGGTACATCATTGTCCTATTTAAACTTTTTTAAAAAATTAAAAAAAATGTAATATATGATATATAGATATGATGAATAGTAAAATATATTTAAAATAAAAAATTAAAAAGTTAGACAGTAAGGCCTTTAAATGAATAAGCTATCCCAAGGAATCAAGTATCCTTCAAGACGTCACTAATTTCCAAAACAATGCTGGTTCAAAAAAGAGAGGCCTGAGGTGTGGAGGTGAGCTATCCCAACTACAAAAAAGACCTAGAAACAGTGGCAACTATTCTGATTCCCAAGAGCAAAAGGCAGTGGCTGGTTTCCAGCACTGCCTACCTAAATGAGTCTCCTAGTGTGGAATTGCCAGGGGCTCGAGAATCCCCGAGCAATTCGTATCCTTAAAAAACTTTCTAAGGAAAAGTGCCCCAAACTAGTTTTCTTAGTGGAAACTAAGTGCAGTAAAGTTAGAATGGATGAAGTAAGAAGAACTCTAAAATTTGACGCTTGTTTCGATGTAGAAAGAGTGGGCCTAAGCGGGGGTATAGCTCTACTATGGAAGAAGGTAAAAGTGATTAATTATACCAGGTGGCACATAAGTGCATTGGTCACTGAGCATAATTCTAACTCCCCTTGGCTATTTTCTGGATTTTATGGTCATCCCGACAAGACAAAAAGGAAAGGCAGCTGGGAACTACTCACTAGAATCAAGCCCGACCCAATGACCCCGTGGCTGTGTGCAGGAGACTTCAACAAGATTCTACACCAAAGAGAAAAGGTGGGTGGACCAAGTAGACCCTACAGGCAAATAGAAAAATTCAGATTAGCTGGTGAGGCATGTGGGATCAGAGATATCCCTAGCTTAGGACAGAGATACACTTGGTCGAATAACAGAAGATGAGTGAGTTTTATAAAAAAGAAAATAGACAGGGCAATGGCTAACAAACCCTGGCTAGACCAGTTCAAATCAGCTACTTGTAGTGTCCTCGCAGCTATTAAATTTGACCATTTACCTCTCCATATCAGCATACCAGACCCGATAGGGAAGAAAAGGGAAAAAAATAGAGTTTTTAGGTATGAGGCAGCTTGGGAAGTTAGAGAAGGGAGCAGTGATGTGATAAAAACAGAATGACATAAAAGACTAGATGGAAAAAGCCTTGCTGGAACAATGAGGACCAAGCTAGAACAGTGTCAAAAAGGACTTATAGATTGGAAAAAAGCATTAGATCTGAGAGAACAGCAGCTTCCTAATCAAATATGGTCCAGAATCAGTCAGTTACAAGATACAGGAGGGGAGGGCTAAGTAGAATAGATTCAGATATTACAAAGAAAAGTTGAGACATTCCTTGAGGAAAATGATCTGAAGTGGAAACAACGGGCAAAACAACACTGGCTGAGGTATGGAGATAGGAATAGTAGCTATTTCCATAAGCAAGCAACCCAAAGGAGAAAGGTTAACTCCATCAAAGTCATAACTGGGCCTTCGGGAAGCACAATTACTGAGCAAGAGGAAATTGGGGCAATCTTCACAGGTTATTTCTCATCTTTATTCACCTCTTCCCTACCAAGTAATATTGAGGATTGTTTGTTAGTTTTAAAATCGAAAATTACTGCTGAAATGGAGCTTAGCCTGAACAGACCCTTCACCGAGGATGAAGTAAGGGTTGCAATGTTCCAGATGAATCCTCTCAAATCACTTGGCCCCGACGGGTTTCCTGCTCATTTCTACCAGAAAAATTGGGAAGTAGTTGGTAAGGATATTTGCTGTTTTGCCCTGAGTGTCCTAAACCAGCAAGGGTCATTAGATGAGGTGAATGACACATTCATTACTCTTATCCCTAAAGTCAAATCCCCAAGTAAAGTTGTTGAATATAGGCCAATAAGCCTATGTAATGTACTCTACAAAGTGGTCTCGAAGACACTAGCTAACAGGATGAAAATTGTCCTTCCCCACCTCATCTCGGCTAATCAGAGCGCTTTTGTTCCAGGCAGGCTCATCTCAGATAATACTCTTATAGTCTATGAAGTTCTTCACTCTATGAACTCGAGAATTAAAGGAAAGAAGGGCTTTATGGCACTTAAGCTCGACATGAGCAAGGCCTACGATAGGGTTGAGTGGGTTTTTGTGAAAGAAGTAATGACCAAGATAGGCTTCCCCCCTCTGTGGATTCACCTTGTACAAAAATGCCTCAACTCAGTCACTTATTCTATATTGATCAATGGGGAACCCCAACAAAGTTTCAAACCAACTAGAGGTATTTGGCAAGGAGACCCAATATCTCTTTATATTTTTATCCTTTGTGCAGAAGCACTATCTGCAATGCTACAGAAAGCTGAAGAGAGCGGAACCATAACTTGTCCACCAATAGGTCGAGGTCCCACTAAGGTGAGTCACCTTTTTTTTTTTCAGACGACAGCCTTCTTTTTTGCCAAGCCTCTTACAAGGAACTCTCTAGTGTGATTGACATTTTGGATACCTATGAACGGGCCTCAGGACAGATGCTAAATAGAGACAAGTCTTCAGTATTCTTCAGCAAAAACACAAAGAAGGAGTTGCAGAAACATGTACTTCAGCTTGTTGGTATGAAATCTACAGGAACTTTTGAGAAATACCTTGGCCTACGTGCAATGTTGGGAAGGTCAAAGGTAGCATCATTTCACTCTATAGTGGACAGAACCTGGTCCCAGGTTGCAAATTGGAAAACCAACCAACTTTCCTTGGCTGGAAAAGAAATCCTCCTCAAAGCGGTGCTCCAAGCCATCCCCTTTTACTCTATGGGTATGTTCCTACTCCCTGATTCAATCACTCATAAGCTAAACCAGCTACTCAGAAAATTTTGGTGGGGTTTTAGTGAGGATTCCTAAAAAATTCAGTAGATCCCTTGGGACCAACTCAACTCAGCCAAAGAGAGTGGAGGCCTCGGGTTTAGGGATTTTAAGATTTTTAACTTGGCAATACTGGCCAAACAAAGCTGGAGAATGATCCAAGACCCTCAATCCCTTGTAGCTAGAGTCCTAAAACAGAAATGTTTCAAGGCTGGGAGTCTTTTGGAGGCAAAGCTAGGCTCAGGCCCTTCTTTTGCTTGGAGAAGCATCATAGCTAGTATGCACACCCTCAAGTCAGGACTTATGTGGAGAGTTGGAGATGGATTGAACATTAATATATGGGTTGATAAATGGATCCCCTCCCTCCCCCTTTTCCAAGTAACAACCCCTCGAGAAGCTGATTGTTGGTGTGAAAAAGTGAGAGATCTAATTGACTCAGAACAGAAAGTTTGGAGAATGAACCTCCTAAGGGAGATGTTTTCTGAAGAAGAAGTGAGGGCTACATCTTCTATTCCTATCAGCAGTGGAAGTAGGAAAGATAAGTTAACCTGGCAGCTAACTCCTAATGATCAATATTCAGTGAAAAGTGGATACCACCACCAAAAACAGATGCAAGCAGAAGAGGAAGGGGAGAGTTCGAATAGGCAAGTGGAAACTAGCATGTGGAAGAGTCTTTGGAAGATGGAGGTGATCCTTACAGTCAAACACTTTATTTGGAGAGCATGCAAAGAAGCCCTTCCTACCCTTGCAAACCTGAAAAGGAGGAAAATAGTAGAGAAGAGTGTGTGCCCCATCTGTAACCTTGAACCTGAAACTTCTGGCCATGTTCTTTGGGGCTATCCAGCAGCTAGAGATGTATGGAGTCAGGGTTGTGTTAAAATCCAAAAAATGTCATACCATGATGACCTCTTCTCAAAAATCTGGTCTAGGCTGATTCATAAACTTGATAAAACTGAGCTCGAGGAATGTGCAATTATGATGAGGGGGTTGTGGACCAGGAGATATGAACTAGTACATGGAAAAAGGTTTAAGCATCCAAGGGAACTTTTACAGGGAGCTAAGTCAGAAGCCATTGCTTACAAAGAAGCCAAACTGTCCCAACAAGGAGGTCAACAGAATGCAAACCAAACTACACAAACCTGGAAACATCCAGCTCAAGGAGTATACAAAGTCAATTGGGATGCAGCATTAAACAAGGAAACAGGGCACGTGGGTTTGGGAATTCTTGTCCGGGACTACCAAGGCAGAGTTGTTGGAGCACAACGAGCAAGAAGATCTAGTGCAGGAAGTCCGTTTGACGCAGAAGCACTTGATCTAGTAACTGTAGCCATCTTTTGCAGGGAGTTGGGGCTGAGCCAGATTATTCTGGAAGGTGACTCCATGAAAGTCATCAACCTACTTCTTGGGAAGGAGGAGAATTGGAGCCTAGGTGGTCTACTAGTGGAAGATGCAAGGGACGTGTTGGCAAACTTTGGAAGTTGGCAAGCAAATCACACCTACCGTGGTGCAAACAGAGCTGCCCATGAACTAGCAAAGTCTGCTCTATCTTTAGTCAGTGATGTATACAATGTTGAAGAATGCCCAGTGTGCATTCGTTCGATTGTAATCTCTGAGCTGTTATCAACATGATTAATGAAAGTTCAATCTTCATTTTCAAAAAAAAAAAAAAAAAATGAATAAGCTGGATACTCGATTAGGAAAACATGCCTTGCACGTTCTCTTAAAACTAGTGCTATTTATAAGAGCCTATCATATTTGATATTACAATGGTTTTGATGTTTGTTCTTGTGCTACTTATTCACTCATGCTTTATTTGTAATTTGCTTCCTTCTCGAAAAGAAAATAGCGCTAGTTAGCCTTTTGTTTAGGAAACTTCCTAATGGGAGGGATGGACTGATCACTCATTTCTTAGAAAATTCCAAGTTTAGAAGAGTCTGAGAACTAAAAAATAAAACATGAGAGTTCAAAAAGTCAAAGCACCATTTTTTTGTTGAGGTGGTAGGTGAATTGGCAGCGGTCTTCTGGCTTTACTATTCTTATTCCATTTCTATCATTATTGTTTTCCTTTGCTTAGTATTCCCCTTTTATGTTTCATTATTTCATATTTACAATTGTTCAATGCATCGGTATCATTTGGTCCTTCATTTTGAATTCATGTGTCATTATATTATGGTTTTGGAAGATCGTGTTACCAGATTTGTCGATATTTTGTAGTATTCTGATTTGTTTTTCTGTGTCTTTTCAGGGAGTGAGAGGAAATTAAATCGATCATACAAAAGTGGTTTTGTACAGTACCGTTTCAGTACTTGAAGCTTGAGAACATGTCTTCTGCATCTTGGATCACATCTATCTCATGCTCGAGCCCTGTGATTCAATCCTCCACTCTAGTCTCAATATTCCAGTGGTTGAGATTCATTTCTCTCTCCCCATGTCCTCAAAGAACTTTGCTATCTTCCGTTGACGTTGCCTTCTTGCTCACCCTCTTGGTCTTTGCAATTCTAAAACTTTACTTAAAGTTCACTTCCAACGTCTCACCTAGCTTTGACCTCCGCAAGCCCCTCATTAGAAACAACAAGACTAATCTGAGGACTACGCTCTGGTTTAAGCTCTGTCTGACTGTTAGTGTTCTGCTAACCTTTTGTTACACAGTCTCGTGCATTTTGGCATTCAGTAGAATTAAGCAGTTGCCATGGAAGCTAATTGATGGACTATTTTGGCTAGTCCAAGCCCTGACTCATGCAGTAATCACAATTTTAATCATCCATGAAAAAAGGTTTCAAGCTGTTACTCATCCTATGTCACTTAGAATCTATTGGGTTGCAAACTTCCTTCTTGCTGCCTTGTTTATGGCATCTGGGATTATACGATTTGTCTTTGTTGAAGAACCCGGCCAGGACCCCGATTTGAGACTAGATGATGCTGTTTCATTGGTTTCTTTTCCATTGTCCACAGTTCTTCTTTTCGCTGCTATTATAGGATCTAATGGGATCACAGTGACCAGAGAAAGTGAAGCAGTTCTTGATGTAGAAACAAAGTCATATGAACCCCTTTCAAGTGTGACTGGATTTGCCTCAGCTTCTATAGTATCCAAGGCCTTTTGGCTTTGGATGAATCCCCTGTTGACCAAAGGCTACAAATCTCCTCTCAAGATTGAAGAAATCCCATCCCTTTCACCTGAACATAGAGCTGAAAGATTGGTTGTGTTGTTTGAATCAAATTGGCCTAAACCACATGAAAAATCAAAGCACCCGGTTCGAACAACATTGCTCAGGTGCTTTTGGAAGGAAATTTTCTTCACTGCCTCTCTTGCCATTATGCGGCTTTGTGTTATATATGTAGGGCCCATTCTTATACAAAGTTTCGTGGATTTCACCTCTGGGAAGCAAAGCTCCCCTTATGAAGGATACTACCTTGTATTCATTCTACTCTTGGCAAAATTTGTTGAAGTTTTAACGACTCACCAATTTAATTTCAACTCTCAGAAGCTTGGAATGTTTATTCGATCCACTCTTATCACTTCTTTGTACAAGAAGGGCCTTAAGTTGACTGGTTCTGCTCGGCAGGCCCATGGAGTTGGACAAATAGTGAATTACATGGTTGTTGATGCTCAGCAGCTCTCTGATATGATGCTACAACTACATTCTATATGGTTAATGCCCTTGCAAGTTTCTGTGGCCTTAGTGCTCTTATATAACTACCTTGGCGCCTCAGTGCTTACAACAGTTCTAGGACTTCTTGGTGTGATGGTATTTATCGTTATGGGTGTCAAAAGGAATAGACGGTTCCAATCCAATCTGATGAAAGATCGTGATTCGCGAATGAAGGCAACAAATGAGATGCTCAACTACATGCGAGTGATCAAGTTCCAGGCATGGGAGGAACACTTCAATAAGAGAATACAAGCATTTCGAGAATCAGAATTTGGATGGCTTACCAAGTTCATGTACTCTGTCTCTGGTAATGTTATTGTTCTGTGGAGCACCCCATTATTGATATCAACCCTCACATTTGCTACTGCGCTTTTCTTTGGAGTCACACTTGATGCAGGGACAGTGTTCACGACGACAACAATCTTCAAAATCTTGCAGGAACCAATCAGGTCATTTCCTCAATCAGTGATCTCAATTTCTCAAGCAATTATATCACTTGGGAGGTTGGATAAGTACATGATGAGTAGGGAATTGATGAACGACTCTGTAGAGAGAGAGCAGGGATGTGATGGTAGAATTGCTGTGCAGGTTAAAGATGGGGTGTTTAGCTGGGATGATGAAAATGGAGAGGAGGCCTTGAAAAATTTAAATTTTGAGATCAACAAAGGGGATCTTACAGCTATTGTTGGGACTGTGGGATCTGGGAAGTCTTCTCTCCTAGCGTCAGTTCTTGGTGAGATGCACAAATTAAGAGGAGAGGTATGAATCATAATGGAGACTCTCTAGGAGTGTATAAAGGTTTCTATACATAAAGTCTTTTGGTTATTATATTTGTTTAGATCCTCTTCTATTGTTTGATTGAATTGGATGGTTTATTCTTAGAGAGATAGACACATCATGTGGGCTTTACAATACTTAAGGATGCATTTATAAGATTTCCTGACATTGTGGACCTCCTATAAGCATTTAATGTGTATTATCTCTGTCTGCATTGTATTATGTAAAAACAAGATTTGTGTACTCAGAGAAAATTTGCTTGGTAGAAGCATGATGAAATATAAATGGTGAAAAACCTTTGAATTGGTAAACTGATTTGACTTATGAATGTCTGAACAACCTTAACATTTATGGTTTACTAGGTCAGGGTTTGCGGAACAACTGCCTATGTTGCTCAGACGTCTTGGATTCGAAATGGCACCATCCAAGAGAACATCCTATTTGGTTTGCCACTAGATATAGAGAGATACAAGGAAGTCATTAGGGTTTGTTGCTTGGAAAAAGATTTAGAAATGATGGAGTGTGGAGATCAGACTGAGATTGGAGAGCGTGGAATCAATTTAAGTGGTGGCCAGAAGCAGCGGATACAACTTGCTCGGGCCGTATATCAAGATTGTGATATCTATCTTCTTGATGATGTCTTTAGTGCTGTTGATGCACATACTGGAACAGAAATATTCAAGGTCAAATTAATCCTTATTTTACTTTCTCCATAGGAGACTTAATTATTCTTCTCATATTTCTTAAAAAATGGACATAATAGTTTGTCGTTTGAAGCAGAATTATTGCAACATAAACTATGAAGCAATAGAACACTATTATCAACAATTAGGCAAAGCAATCAGTTTGTTGCATGTTATTGTCTATCTACCATGTTGCTTTGTTGTCACATGTTCCTTTTACAAAGTTGACTTACATGTCGATGGCTCTATGTTTCTGACAAATTTGTATCTAACCATTCTACAGAAATGCGTGAGAGGGGCCCTCAAGGGCAAGACCATTTTACTTGTTACCCACCAAGTTGACTTCTTGCATAATGTGGACCTTATCTTGGTGAGTATGTTTTTTTCAAATCTTTCTGTTTCTCTCTCCCATGCCCTCAAACATAAATCTATTTTCATATGTATACTTTTAACTGCTTCTTTTTGTTTTGCTTTATGGAACCAGGTCATGAGAGATGGCATGATAGTGCAAGTGGGAAAGTACAAAGAGCTACACGATTCTGGCATGGATTTCACTGCACTAGTGGCTGCCCATGAAACATCCATGGAGCTTGTAGAGGTGAGCACCACCTTGCCTGGTGAAAATTCCTCCCAATTACCAAAATTATCCGAAACCTCTTCCGACCATGGGGAAGCCAATGGTGAAAACAACTCTCTAGACCAACCAAACTCCAATAAGGGAACTTCCAAGCTCATCAAAGAAGAGGAGAGAGAGACTGGCAAAGTGAGCTTGCATGTTTATAAACTTTATTGTACTGAGGCTTTTGGGTGGTGGGGGGTGGCACTAGTGCTGCTTTTATCCCTCCTATGGCAAGCATCTCAAATGCTGAGTGACTATTGGCTGGCATACGAAACCTCAGAAAAGCAGGCTATGTCATTCAACCCTTCTTTGTTTATTTCTGTCTATGCAACCATTGCTGCTGTCTCACTTGTGTTGATATTGATAAGATCTTTCTCTGTTACATTTGTGGGGCTTAAGACAGCCCAAATTTTCTTCGCACAAATTCTCCATAGTATCTTGCATTCCCCCATGTCATTCTTTGACACGACTCCATCGGGAAGAATTCTTAGTCGGGTAAGAACGTGGAGATAGATTTCAGATGCTTCTTTTAGCTGTCAGTTTTTATTTTTTATTTTTATATATTGCACTCTTATTCAATTTCCTTTTTCATTGTGTTAATATATCAGTCCCCATAAATTATTACATCAATTCTTATTTTTAAATTGACAAAAAACACTTCTACTTACAAGTCAGTATAGAGGGCATTCCTTCTAGGCAGCTGCTATGATAGAATTTGATTTGCAAGAGATTTCATTTTCAAACTTCTCTTATGAATTAAAATTTGTCACGTTAGCCACGCGGAGAGTACATTCTATACACACTGGCTTGCAAGTAGAAGTTTTTAATGACAAATTCGAGAATTGATGAATAATGTCGAACATGAGTAAGATTGCTTAGTATATAACATTTTCCATAATAGTGTGTATATAGCATAACTAAGTCACTGGTTCAATACTTAATTTACTCAGAAAAGTAGTGCAATAAGGTTTTCACATGAAGATGTTTGAGACTGATAGAACTTTATATTTACTTTTTGACTCTTGTAGGCATCAAATGATCAGGCAAACATTGACCTATACCTCCCATTTTTTATGAGTGTGACAGTTTCTTCATACATCTCAGTGATTGGCATTGTTATTATCACATGTCAGTATTCTTGGCCCACAGTATTCTTACTAATTCCGCTTGCGTGGCTGAATATCTGGTACCGGGTATGAGCTCTCATTGCCTTGTCTTCTCTTGAAAGAGATAAATGATACTTCACATAAACATCCATACTCTTTGTAGTTGCTCTTTTAGAATGTTTGGTTTAAGCGAGTTCATGTAAATCCATATAGCTAATTCCCATTTCTTGTGGCTCAGGGGTACTATCTAGCATCATCTCGGGAATTAACTCGCCTTGACTCTATCACAAAAGCTCCGGTTATCCATAATTTCTCAGAAAGTATATCTGGTGTTGTAACCATCCGCTCTTTCAAAAAGCAGGATAGCTTTTGTGAGGAGAATTTCAAGCGTGTTGATTCTAATTTGCGAATGGTTTTCTACAATAATGGATCAAATGAGTGGCTAGGTTTTCGTTTAGAATTGCTTGGGAGCTTCATCCTCTGCATTTCAGCATTGTTCATGGTCTTACTACCTAGCAGTATCATAAGGCCAGGTATGTGAACCTTTGATTTTTGTTCATAAACACTTTAGAAATATGTTACATGTCAATCATTATAGATCATTATTTGAGATGTTGAACATGTACACAAAGGATCATTGGCAAAATCTTTCTCACAGTTTGTGAGTTTTTGATAACTTAAACACGAGATTTGTCAAGTGCCTTAACCTTCTTCCGTTTTGACAATAAGCATCAATTTTTATATGTTTAACATACTAGAGATCATTGCAGAAATGAAATTGAGTAATTCATTTGCTCTGCAGAAAATGTTGGTTTGTCTCTGTCCTATGGATTGTCCCTAAATGGTGCACTATTCTGGGCCATATATATTAGCTGCTTTGTAGAAAATAGAATGGTGTCTGTTGAGCGAATAAAGCAATTCACCAATATTCAATCAGAAGCAGCATGGGAAATCAAAGACTGTCTCCCTCCTCCAAACTGGCCTGCCCATGGAAAAATTGACCTCAAAGACTTGCAGGTAAGTGGCCTTCAAATAATTCTTTTTATTGATAAACTAAAACAAACTTCATGTCTTTGTATTCCTAAATTATCAGAATTTGTCTTTCATGGTTTGATTCAATGGAAAGGCAGAAAAGTTGTTTTGGTGCAAGCATAAAAATCAATATAAAGCACTTCACTGGATATCTTTTCACTAGCAAACTTTAAAAGAATAATTTGCTCAAAAACATAAAACTAGTAAATATTATTTCTGAATTTGAATCAAGCCATGGTGATACCTTGAATCTTGGGCATGCAGGTCAGATATCGTCCAAACACTCCCCTAGTTCTGAAAGACATTACTTTAAGCATTCATGGGGGTGAAAAAATTGGTGTTGTTGGCCGAACAGGAGGTGGGAAGTCAACTTTGATTCAGGTTTTCTTTAGGTTGGTGGAACCTTCAGGGGGAAGAATATTTATAGACGACCTTGACATTTGCATGCTAGGGCTTCATGATCTTCGGTCTCGGTTTGGTATCATCCCTCAAGAACCAGTCCTTTTTGAAGGAACAGTGAGAAGCAACATCGATCCAATTGGACAATATTCAGATGAAGAGATATGGAAGGTAAACGCACCACTCTTGTTCCAAATTGGACAGTATTCAACAATCTATGGAGTCGATTTCTTGGACCCAATTTGTTTCTATTGACAGAGTAATATGCTTAGCACAAAATAACATTGATGGCATGACATACTTCTAAGATGTATATGTAGAAAAATTTGCATATATTGTTTATTTGTAGAGGTAAAAGAGCTTATTGCTTTTGTAGAGCCTAGAGCGCTGCCAACTTAAAGATGTGGTGGCTGCAAAACCAGATAAACTTGATTCTTTCGGTATGTGACTTGCCATTTTTTCAGTCTGCTCTTCCAAAAGCAATATTAATCAACAATAACAAAACGTTTCCATTATATTTTGAATCCCTAGTGGTTGATAATGGAGAGAATTGGAGTGTGGGGCAAAGGCAGCTTCTCTGTTTGGGGAGGGTTATGCTTAAGCACTGCAAAATCTTGTTCATGGATGAGGCTACAGCTTCTGTTGATTCACAAAATGATTCTGTAATTCAGAAGATCATCAGGGAGGATTTTGCAACCTGTACAATTATCAGCATTGCTCACCGAATACCCACTGTGATGGACTGTGATAGGGTTTTAGTAATAGATGCAGGTTTGTGCTTCTCTCTTTTCTTTTGTTTGTATGAACAGATCATGCATTTGCATAGCTTATTAGTTAGTGTGATCCACATTCTTCCTTTCAAAATCTCATTGCCACAACTTTGAAGTTAGACACGAAAAAAGACTTGGGGCACAAGAACATGCCAACTAAAAAAGAGGATCATTGTATTGTAGTGTTGACCCACTTTAGCTACAACTGGTTTAGAGAAGTTTACATCCTGAATATGGTCCAAAGCATCTCATATTACAGATTTCTTGAGATGGGAGGACTAATATATGTTGGTACTAAATAATTTTTTTCCAACTTAAATAAAGTGGTTTCCTTTATCTTCCGTTAGGATTTTCGATACAGATCTCCAAGAAACTAGCTATCTATGCACATCTTATTTCATTAATATCCCTTTATGCATTCATATCTAAAATGATATTTAGCTAACAAACATGAGTTGTCATGGAGCAAAATATTGGAGCGTGTTTAAATATTTTCCATAGAAACAAACAAGTGAGCTTTTGATCCTTACATGTTGCTCAAGCTGCATAAATGTAGACTGTAAATGAAGTTTGTTATTTTGCAGGATTTTCCTGATGATACTTTTGCATTGCTAATTACCATATGATGTTTGAAGCTTATGCCCTCCCTTCTCTTTCTACTTAACAGGACGAGTTGGGGAATTCGATAAACCATCTCGCTTGCTTGAGCAGCCGTCACTCTTTGGGGCATTGGTTCAAGAGTATGCCAACCGTTCGTCTGGACTGTAGGACCAATATGCTTTCCTATCCAAGTCTGCAGCCACTCTTGCCCAATTGTTTGGGTTTGCCCATCAAATTCCATGACAGAAATCCCTTACTAGGAAGCTGATGCATGCGATTTGGGTATCAACAGCCACAACTCTAATTTTATCCCATTAGACGGGATGCCATGTCATTAGAAATTAGTGTTATGGACATCCCAATATTAATGTCATTCAATATACTATTATGTCATCATAATGATGCATATATATGAAAGAGAGGTTCATAATTTTTTTTTTATCAAGGATTAGAAAGTACAAAAACTTTCACATTTGATCTTGAACTTATAAAAGCTTTAATCCGTGGAAATTATGAGGGGTGTTTTAACAAAAAAAAAAAAAGACTGGAAGACCGGTTAAACCGGATTTGACTCGATTGGTTCGGTCTGGTTTGTAAGTGGTTTCCTATTTTCATATTTTGAAAACCAGTTTAAACAAAATCAGATCGGTATATAAATTTATAATTTTTTATATTATATTATATGTTAAATTGCTAATTCAAATAATATGAAATTCTAATCTTATTATTCAAGTCTATTAATCTTATAACATAAAATTAATATAACATGTAATATTATTGGATTTCTAAAAATATTAGTATTTTCTCTTAGTGGGTAGACTTATTGTTTTTTTTTTAGATATTGTGGCTATTAAGAAATATAGATTTTAACTTTTATGTGAAGTTAAATTAATCAGGTCAAATGGGTTATGAAGGTTTAACCTATTTACATAAAACGGGTTGAAATGAGTCGTGTAGTGTTGATCCATTTTTAATTAATTATTAAAGAAGTTAAAATGAGTGACACGACATGAATGTAGGTTAGGGTTTGAAGGTCTGACTTGTTAACTTAACGGGTTCGGTTCATGTTGACCCATATAATAGAATGTATATGATTTGACACAACACGAACACAACTCGCGAACATATGATTGGCTGTCATGAGCGAAGGATCACACGCAATAAGTATGGCTAATAGAGTCACAAAATGGGGTAGGATCGGGTTCACTGAAGAGTTAATAGTGTGAAGAACATCCGTCGGCGATATGTGTATGGTAATAGGGCGTTAGGAAGGGGTAGATCTAAGTAAGCTAAGTAGCATAAAAAAATCCTAAGAGGAACAAAAAAAAGAAAAAAACTTTAATAGGCAGAAAAGATAAAAAAAAGAAGTACTAGGTAATCGAAAAATGAATGATTTGATGGTAGAGAGGAGAATGGGGGAGCTAGAGCTCAATCGTCTGCCCTAATGATGAATACCATGGAGATGTAGTAGCTAGATCTGGGAGGGAGGGTTTTTCTTTCTTTCTTTTTTTTTTTTTTTTTTTCCTTTCTTTTTGGTCCCTCCCTATCTCTCAACCATCAATTGGACTGCAAACTGCTTTCTTTAATGAAAATCTCTAAACACAGGCATGAAATTTGTAGACACCGAGTGCAATAGTCCAGGTGGATTAATGAAATGTAGCCTTTGGCGCATGGGAGGTTTTAGAAGATAATTCAAAAGCACACAGGACAAGCCTCCCTTCTCATGAAATAGTGTGTTTAATTAACCCTAACTCCCTTGCCATTAAGCCTTTGCCAGACAGTCCTTCCCTTCACCATTTCCTTGTCCATTACAGAACCCTAACCCTAACTCCCCTGGCACACACCCTCCATTCTCCTTCGATAGTCCCTCCTTCTTACGGTGCATTTCCATTTCGTGATGGAAACCAAATATACAGTTTGCTGTATTTTTAGTTTGAAGTTTAGTTTTGGATGTTTTGGTTGTTTGGTTGTCAATTTTGAGGGGAAGAGTGGAGATTTGGATTTGTTTTGGCGAAAGGAAGTTGATTTAGAAATTCTTTCGTATCGATGCTTGGATTCATGATGTTGACAAGAACTGTTAAGGACCTGTCCCACTTCCCTTTTGCAACCATTCAACCATGTACTGTTAAGAGGCTCCGGTGTGATCCACCTGAGAAAACTCCGATGCTAGCAAACGCAATCAAAGAATTCAGAAATGAAGAAGAGAGTTCCATCCCTTACTATCAAGGGTTACCTAAAATATATAGGCTCATGCGCAATACTTATCTTATTCATAATTTATCGGTGTGGATCATCACTCAATACCTTGAACGATCATGTAACTACATGAGGTCTCTATCTTTCCGTGAAAGATGGAGCGGTGTATGTATAATTTCAATTCACTTTGGATTGTCTTATTCCCTTCAATCAGCCAAGGACCTCTCTTATGGACTTTTCTCAATTTGGACTTTTATGATAGAATGGACTTTTATGATCAACACTTTTCAATCTTCATCCATTGAAGGTATGCTAAGATCACTGGTATTGGCTTAGTCAAATGCTACCATAAAATGCTACCATAACACTCAAAGTAGTCATTTTAAACTTAACATAAATTGCAATGAACTAATCCAATGTTCTAAACAACCCAAAAACTGATGAGAAACCCATTTTAAGTTGGCCACGAACAATGCCATCATCAAATCTCGAGTCTAGAAAAAAACATACAGAGAAAAAAAAAAATCCAAACCAAGACAACTAAAATTAAATGCATGAGAATTTAAATGAACCATCACAGCAAAGCTTAAACCAAAGAGAAGAAAACTAGAATAATACGCACGCATGATGGACCTAAAATCATACCTCAAGAACTTAACGCATAATCAATGGAATTTGAATGACTGAAGTGACTTCACAAGATATGATATTTAAATTTTGAAAGGAATAATAGAGAAGAGGAAAAAAATATGGTAAACTGGACTAGTCCGGTCTGGTTTGGTTTATCGATTTTTTTTATACCCCTACTTTATATAATGATTATAATTCTATTAAAAACAATGATGAGAGAAAATCTTATCACACTATTTTTTCCAATGAAGAAAAGTTATGTGTTAAATGAAAATAGAAAGAAATATGTATGCTATGCAAAAACATATATGTAGGATATTTATGATTCTTTTTTTTTTATTAAAAATAAGGGGAGTGAGAGGTTTCAAATCCAAACATTCCATTCGAAGAATTGAATAATATGTTGTAAGGTTATTAGGCTCTTGACGATATTTATAATCTGATTAGCTAGGTTGACATGCAGCTGAATATTGTTTAATATTTATAATATGATCCCTCAAGTGTAAAACATTTATAATATTTCACAGTTAAGAAGTATTACTACAAAGTAAAAATCTAACCTTTTTTATTTTTAAAAAAAAAATTATTCAAAAAAAAAATTAAAAGGTGATTTCCACTTTTCAAATTAACCGTATATATTTTTAACTTTTTTTTTATAGGAATATTTTTAACTTTTTTAAAAGAAAGATAAACGGGTTGTTTGGAAATAATTTTCATTTAATTTCATCTTATCTCATTTCATCTCATTTTTTTTTTCTAATTAATATCATTTAAATACAAAACTTTCAAACTAATTATTATAACTTTTCTAAACTCCCAAATAAAAAAAAAAACAATTCAATTTTTTCAAATCTCAAAACAATAATAATTCTAACAATATTTTTACTTTATAATATTTTTTATTCAAATTTTTCTCTCTCATTTTTCAAAACCCATCAAATATTTAATTCAAATTATCTCACTACTATTTACAAACTATTTTAACTATGAATAATGATATACTTACTACCTTCTATAACTCTTTTTTGTTTTTTTAATTTTTTGTTTACTTAATAATTAACAAAGTGACTATTAGTGAAGTTGTATATTTTTTTAAAAATTTTTTTAATGATTAAGAATGTTAAAAAAATACTTAAAAGAAAATAATAAAAAAATAAAAAATTCAAATACACTAAGATAATAAAGAGATGATAAAAGAGTAGCAAGTATATCATCATTATTTTATTATTATTTATAAATTTTTTTATCTAATCTCATTCTTCAAACACCTCTTTTCAATTGCATGTAGGGGTGTAAAAATAAACGGTTAAACTGGTAAGCCAGACCAGACTGGACCAAACTGGTGGTATCAGTTCGGTTCCGATGTTGATTCAGTCTAGTACCGATTTTAGTTATCTTAAAACCAATCAAAATTGGTTTGATTCCAATTTTTCTTTTTCTAAAACAGGACCAGACCGATTTATATATATTTTTTAATTTTTTATATTATATATAATATTTATATATAATATATAACTATATATAAAATAGTTTTGTATTATGTGATAAATTACTAATTAATATATTATATAGTGCATATTAATAGTTATATTAATATTATACCACTATATTATATAGTCTATATATTATAATATACTATAATATATCATTATAGTCTATAATACACTTATAATATATATTATAATATACTGCAATATATTATCACTATAATATCATATACTATAATATACTATATTATATATATTATATAATATATAATATAGTATATTAAAATTGGTAAAACCGGATCGAAAATCGGTAAAATTGAAATACCGGTTTAGAAGGTAACTGGTGCGTAATTAGTTTTAAAAAAATATAAAATCGGTACACATCAATTTGGTCCTAAATTTTGTTCAAAACCGGACCCGTTACACCTCTGATTGCATGGCCTGACCGTGCATGGTGGCCTGATCTTGGGGCCTAATACCGTCTCTACCCTTTTTTTTTTTTTTTTGGGTTTTTAAAAAAATAAGATTCTTTAAAAATAAGTTTGCTTATCTCAAATCTTAAAAATCATTGCGTTGAAATTAATATATGTGAAATATTGAAAAATTTGATAATATTATAAATTTAGTGGTAGTTTGAAAAACATTGAAAAGAATAAAAAAATATTTAAATAAAAAATAATATATTATATATTGTAAAAATCTTTAAATAAAATAAAAATAAATAAATTTTGATGGTATATCACGGAGAAAATACAGTGTTCTTGGAAAATGATTGGATTGAAAATGAAAACAAGTTTTGATTGTTTGGTTGGAAATTGAATTTTACTTTACTTGTTTGGACACAAAACTTTTCTGTAGATCTCCGATCAAACGGTGAGGATGGAGCAGACATAGTGTCCTGACAAGGAAGGAAGTACAATCAACGAACAGTACTATCACTTCCATGTTCTCCTATCTCTATCACTCCTTAGCCGCACTTGAAGCGGACTACCCCAAACTGCCCGGCCACGCATTCTTTATCTCCCTTTCAACTTTTCTTTGGGTCGAATTTTAGCTTCTGATACTCGGAGGTTCTGATGATGTAAGTATCACTGCCACTTTTCCTTGGCTGTGCTTGAATGTTTACTCTTGCTCTCTGGCTTCTGGGTATCAATTTTCAGATTATTTGAAGTATTTCTTCTGCGCTTTGGCTTTTTCGGACAAATTTCAACTGGGTATGATATAATTTATGTGTTTGTGAGCTTCTGATGGACTTGTTAGTTGTTACTGACTGGATTGTCATGGTTCTATTTATGACCAGTGAACAGCCTTTAGGCGTTCTCAGTGGGTTGCCTTTTCTCTATTATTCCTTTCAGAATTTAAATATCGTATCTTGTGAAGTCACTCCAGTCATTCAAATTCCATTGATTATGCGTTAAGTTCTTGAGGTATGATTTTAGTTCCATCGTGCATGCGTATAATTCTAGGTTTTTTTTCTCTTTGGTTGAAGCTTTACTGTGATGGTTCATTTAAATTCTCATGCATTTAATTTTAGTTGTCTTGGTTTGGATTTTTTTTCTCTGTATGTTTTTATTTTTAGACTCGAGATTTGATGATGGCACTGTTCGTGGCCAACTTAAAATGGGTTTCTCATAAGTTTCTGGGTTGTTTAGAATATTGGATTAGTTCCTTTGCATTTTGTCTTTAATTATTAATTAATATTGTTAATAATAATATTAATTAACTGATTATGTGCATGATTATTAATATCGAATATATAATATATGACGAATCAGTTTTCACTTTTTTGAAAGATATTTTTGACTTTGTCTGTTCTTTGCAGTATTTTCTCGGAAAATCATTGGATGGGGCTAATTCATAATGAGAATTAGTGGGACCTGAAAGGAGTCATCAATTTATTTAATGTTTATTTGTTCTTATCTATTCTATGAATAAATGTGTGTGCGCAGCAAACAAAAGTATATTTTCTCATTCCCATTTTGTCCCTCTCGTGTGCAGCAAACAAGAAAGTTTTTTTTTCAAATTTTATTTTCAATTTCTATTCTAATAAAAGAGGTTATAGCACTCTATAGTAACTTTTCTCCAAATTTTATTTTTTCCATTTTGTCCTTGATTTTCTCTAAATTTTATTTTCTAATTTTATCACTCTTCTTTTATGTTTTTTCTATTTTGTCCTTATCATTTGTTTTGTTTAATACAAAAATCTCATTCTACACACTCGGTAGGTATAGCGTTGTCCTATCTAAAATTTTTAAAAAATTAAAAAATGTGTGAAATATAATATGTGGAGACGATGAGTGATAAAATATACTCAGTTAAAAAAAATTAAAAAGTCGGACAATAGGGCGTTAAAATGAATAAGCTAGTTACTCGATTAGGATAGGTATTAAAACTAGTGCTATTTATAAAAGCGAATCATATTTGATATTATAATGGTTTTTCTTCCTTCTCGGAAAGAAATAGCGCTAGCTAGCCTTCTGTTCAAGAAACTTCCAAATGGGAGGGATGGATTGATCACTCATTTCTGAGAAAATTCCATGTTTTGCGGAGTCTCAGAGCTAAAAAAATAAAACATGAGAGTTCAAAAAGTCAAAGCACCATTTTTTTGTAGAGGTAGTAGGCGAATTGGAGGTCTTCTGGCTTTACTATTCTTCTACCATTTCTGTCATTATTGTTTTCCTATGCTTAGTATTCCCTTTTCTGTTTCATTATTCATACTTACAATTGTTCAATGCATTAGGATCATCTGGTCCTTGATTTTGAATTCATGGGTCATTATATTTTGGTTTTGGAAGATCATGTTACCAGATTTGTTGACGTTTTGTAGTATTCTAATTTGTTTTTCTGTGTCTTTTCAGGGAGTGAGAGGAAATTAAATCAATCATAGAAAAGTGGTTCTGTACAGTACCGTTTCAGTACTTGAAGCTTAAGAACATGTCTTCTGCATCTTAGATCACATCTATCTCATGCTCGAGCCCTGTGATTCAATCCTCCACTCCAGTCACAATAATCCAGTGGCTGAGATTCATTTTTCTCTCCCCATGTCCTCAAAGAACTTTGCTATCTTCCGTTGATGTCGCCTTCTTGCTCACCCTCTTGGTCTTTGGAATTTTGAACCTTTACTTAAAATTCACTTCCAAAGACTCTCCTGGCTTTGACCTCCGCAAGCCCCTCATTAGAAACAACAAGACTAATCTGAGGACTACAATCTGGTTTAAGGTCTGTCTGACAGTTAGTGTTCTGCTAACCTTTTGTTATACAGTTTCGTGCATTTTGGCATTCAGCAGAATTAACCAGTTGCCATGGAAGCTAGTTGATGGACTATTTTGGCTAGTCCAAGCCCTGACTCATGCAGTAATCACAATCTTAATCATCCATGAAAATAGATTTCAAGCTGTTACTCATCCCATGTCACTTAGAATCTATTGGGTTGTAAACTTCCTTCTTGCTGCCTTGTTTATGGCATCTGGGATTATACGATTTGTCTTTGTTGAAGAACCCGGCCAGGACCCCGATTTGAGATTGGATGATATTGTTTCATTGGTTTCTTTTCCATTGTCCATAGTTCTTCTTTTTGCTGCTATTACAGGATCTAATGGGATCACAGTGACCAGAGAAAGTGAAGCAGTTCTTGATGTAGGAACAAAGTCATATGAACCCCTTTCAAGTGTGACTGGATTTGCCTCAGCTTCTATAATATCCAAGGCCTTTTGGATTTGGATGAATCCCCTGCTAACCAAAGGCTACAGATCTCCTCTCAAGATTGAAGAAATCCCGTCCCTTTCACCTGAACATAGAGCTGAAAGATTGGTTGTGTTGTTTGAATCAAATTGGCCTAAACCACATGAAAAATCAAAGCACCCGGTTCGAACAACATTGCTCAGGTGCTTTTGGAAGGAAATTTTCTTCACTGCCTCTCTTGCCATTATGCGGCTTTGTGTCATGTATGTAGGGCCCATTCTTATACAGAGTTTCGTGGATTTCACCTCTGGGAAGCAAAGCTCCCCTTATGAAGGATACTACCTTGTATTCACTTTACTCTTGGCAAAATTTGTCGAAGTTTTAACAACTCACCAATTTAATTTCAACTCTCAGATGCTTGGAATGCTTATTCTATCCACTCTTATCACCTCTTTGTACAAGAAGGGCTTGAAGTTGACTGGTTCTGCTCGGCAAGCCCATGGAGTTGGACAAATAGTGAATTACATGGCTGTTGATGCTCAGCAGCTCTTTGATATGATGCTACAACTACATTCTATATGGTTAATGCCCTTGCAAGTTTCTGTGGCCTTAGTGCTCCTATATAACTACCTTGGCGTCTCAGTTCTTACAACAATTCTAGGACTTCTTGGTGTGATGGTATTTCTCGTTATGGGTGTCAAGAGGAATATACGGTTCCAATCCAATCTGATGAAAGATCGTGATTTGCGAATGAAGGCAACAAATGAGATGCTCAACTACATGCGAGTGATCAAGTTCCAGGCATGGGAGGAACACTTCAATAAGAGAATACAAGCATTCCGGGAATCAGAGTTTGGATGGCTTACCAAGCTCATGTACTCAGTCTCTGGCAATGTTATTGTGCTGTGGAGCACCCCATTATTGATATCAACCCTCACATTTGCTACTGCACTTTTCTTCGGAGTAACACTTGATGTAGGGACAGTGTTCACGACAACAACAATCTTCAAAATTTTGCAAGAACCAATCAGGTCATTTCCTCAATCAGTGATCTTAATTTCTCAAGCAATTATATCACTTGGGAGGTTGGATAAGTACATGATGAGTAGGGAATTGATGGACGAGTCTGTAGAGAGAAAGCATGGATGTGATGGTAGAATTGCTGTGCAGGTTAAAGATGGGGTGTTTAGCTGGGATGATGAAAATGGAGAGGAAGCCTTGAAAAATTTAAATTTTGAGATCAATAAAGGGGATCTTACAGCTATTGTTGGGATTGTGGGATCTGGGAAGTCTTCTCTCCTAGCGTCAGTTCTTGGTGAGATGCACAAATTAAGAGGAGAGATATGAATCATAATGGAGACTCTCTAGGAGTCTATAAAAGTTTCGATACATAAAATCTTTCTGTTATTATATTTGTTTAGATCTTCTCCTGTTGTTTGACTAAATTGGATGGTTTATTCTTAGAGAAGTAGACACATCATGTGGGCTATACAATATTTAAGGATGCATTTGTAAGATTTTCTGACATTGTGGACCTCCCATAAGCATTTAATGTGTATGTTATCTCTCTCTAAATTGTATTATGTAAAAACAAGATTTGCATACTCACATAAGATTTGCTTGGTAGAAGCTTGTTCAAATATAATTGGTGAAAATCCTTTTAATTGGTAAACTGACTTGAGTTATGAATGTCTGAACAACCTTAACATTTATGGTTTACTAGGTCAGGGTTTGTGGAACAACTGCCTATGTTTCTCAGACGTCTTGGATTCGAAATGGCACCATCCAAGAGAACATCCTATTTGGTTTGCCACTGGATATAGAGAGATACAAGGAAGTCATTAGGGTTTGTTGCTTGGAAAATGACTTGGAAATGATGGAGTGTGGAGATCAGACCGAGATTGGAGAGCGTGGAATCAATTTAAGCGGTGGCCAGAAGCAACGGATACAACTTGCTCGAGCCGTATATCAAGATTGTGATATCTATCTACTTGATGATGTCTTTAGCGCTGTTGACGCACATACTGGAACAGAAATATTCAAGGTCACATTAATCCTTATTTTACTTTCTCCATAGTGTGGGAATTCTGAGGAGACTTAATTATTCATCTCATATTCCTAAAACAATGGACATAATAGTTTGTCGATTGAAGCAGAATAATTGCAACATAAATTGTGAAGCAATAGAACACTATTATCAACAATTAGGCAAAGCAATCTGTTTACTGCATGTTAATGTCTATCTACGATGTTGCTTTGCTTTCACATGTTACTTGTACTAATTAGACTTAGATGTTGATGGCTTTATGTATCTTACCAACATGTATCCAACCATTCTATAGAAATGTGTGAGAGGGGCTCTCAAGGGCAAGACCATTTTACTTGTTACCCACCAAGTTGACTTCTTGCATAATGTGGATCTTATCTTGGTGAGTATGTTTTTTCAAATCTTTTTGTTTCTCTCTCCCATGCCCTCACACGTAAATCTATTTTCGTATGTGTACTTTAAGTGCTTCTTTTTGTTTTGTTTTATGGTACCAGGTCATGAAAGATGGCATGATAGTGCAATCGGGAAAGTACAAGGAGCTATATGATTCTGGCATGGATTTCACTGCAATAGTGGCTGCCCATGAAACATCCATGGAGCTTGTAGAGGCGAGCACATCCTTGACTGGTGAAAATTCCCCCCAATTACCAAAACTATCCGAACCCTCTTCCGACCATGGGGAAGCCAATGGTGAAAACATCTCTCTAGACCAACCAAACTCTAATAAGGGAACTTCCAAGCTCATCAAAGAAGAGGAGAGAGAGACTGGCAAAGTGAGCTTGCATGTTTATAAACATTATTGTACTGAGGCTTTTGGGTGGTGGGGAGTGGCACTAGTGCTGCTTTTGTCCCTCCTATGGCAAACATCTCAAATGCTAAGTGACTATTGGTTGGCATACGAAACCTCAGAAGAGCAGGCTATGTCATTCAACCCTTCTTTGTTTATTTCTGTCTATGCAACTATTGCTGCTGTCTCACTTGTGTTGATATTGATAAGATCTTTCTCTATTACATTTGTCGGGCTTAAGACAGCCCAAATTTTCTTCGCAAAAATTCTCCACAGTATCTTGCATGCCCCCATATCATTCTTTGACACGACTCCATCGGGAAGAATACTTAGTCGAGTAAGAACATGGAGACAGATTTCAGATGCTTCTTTTATATTTTAGTTTCTATTTTTTATTTTTATATGTTGCACTCTTATTCAATTCCCTTTTCATTGTGTTAATGTATTAGTCCCCATCAATCATTACATCAACTCTTATTTTTAAATTGACAAAAAGCACTTCTACTCACAAGTCAATATAGAGGGCATTTCTTCCACGCAGCTGCTATGACAAAATTTGATTTGCAAGAGATTTTGTTTTGAAACTTCTCTTATAAATAAAAATTTGTCATGTTAGCCACACGGAGAGTACATTCTACACACTGGCTTGCAAGTAGAAATTTTTAATGACAACTTCAAGAATTGATGAATAATGTCGAACATGAGTAAGATTGCCTAGTATGTAACATATTCCATAATAGTGTGTATATAGCATAATTGAGTCATTGGTTCATCCTACTCCTTATTGGGTTTAGATCACTACTTAATTTACTCAAAAAAGTAGTGCAATCAGGTTTTCATATGAAGATGCTTGAGACTGACAGAATTTTATATTTACTTTTTGACTCTTGTAGGCATCAAGTGATCAGACAAACATTGACCAAAACCTCCCATTTTTTACAAACTTAACAGTTTCTGCGTACATCTCAGTGATTGGCATCATTATTATCACATGCCAGTATTCTTGGCCCACAGTATTCTTACTAATTCCACTTGCATGGCTGAATATCTGGTACCGGGTATGAGCTCTCATTGCCTTGTCCTCTCTTGAAAGAGATAAATCATACTTCACATAAACATCCATATGCTTTGTAGTTGCTCTTTTAGAATGTTTGGTTGAAGCGAGTTCATGTAAATCCATACTGCTAATTCCCATTTCTTGTGGCTCAGGGGTACTATCTAGCATCATCTCGGGAATTAACTCGCCTTGATTCTATCACAAAAGCTCCAGTTATCCAACATTTTTCAGAAAGTATCTCTGGCATTGTAACCATCCGCTCTTTCAAGAAGCAGATTAGCTTTTGTGAGGAGAATTTCAAGCGTGTTGATTCTAATTTACGAATGGTTTTCTACAATATTGGCTCAAATGAGTGGCTTGGTTTCCGTTTAGAATTGCTTGGGAGCTTCATCCTCTGCATTTCAGCATTGTTCATGGTCCTGCTGCCTAGCAGTATCATAAGGCCAGGTATGCAAACCTTTGATATTTGTTCATAAACACTTTAGAAATATATTACACGTTAATCATTTGTGATCATTATTTGAGATGCTGAACATGTACACAAAGGGTCATTGGCAAAATCTTTCTCACTGTCCTTCCAAAAAGTTTGTGAGTTTTTGAAAACTTAAACACGAGATTTGTCAAGTGTCTTAACCTTCTTCCCTTTTGGCAACGAGCATCAATTTTTATATGTTTAATGTACTGGAGATCATTGCAAAAAAGAAATTGAGTAATTCATTTGCTCTGTAGAAAACGTTGGTTTATCTCTGTCCTATGGATTGTCCCTAAATGGTGCACTATTCTGGGCCATATATATTAGCTGCTTTGTGGAAAATAGACTGGTGTCTGTTGAGCGAATAAAGCAATTCACCAATATTCAATCAGAATCAGCATGGGAAATCAAAGACTGTCTCCCTCCTCTGAACTGGCCTACCCATGGAAAAGTTGACCTTAAAAACTTGCAGGTAAGTGGCCTTCAAATAATTCTTTTTATGGATAAATTAAAATGAACTTCATGTCTTTGTATTCTGAAATTATCAGAATTTGTCTTTCATGGTTTGATTCAGTGGAAAGGCAGAAAGGTTGTTTTCGTGCAAGCATAGAAATCAATATAAAGTACTTCACTGGATATCTTTTCACTAGCAAACTTTAAAAGAATAATTTGCTCACAAACACAAAACTAGTAAATATTATTTTTGAATTTGAATCAAGCCATGGTGATACCTTGACTCTTGGCCATGCAGGTCAGATATCGTCCAAACACTCCCCTAGTTCTGAAAGACATTACTCTAAGCATTCAAGGGGGTGAAAAAATTGGTGTTGTTGGTCGAACAGGAGGTGGGAAGTCAACTTTGATCCAAGTTTTCTTTAGGTTGGTGGAACCTTCTGGGGGAAGAATATTTATAGACGACCTTGATATTTGCATGCTAGGGCTTCATCATCTTCGGTCTCGGTTTGGTATCATCCCTCAAGAACCAGTCCTTTTTGAAGGAACAGTGAGAAGCAACATCGATCCAATTGGACAATATTCAGATGAAGAGATATGGAAGGTAAACTCACTACTCTTGTTCCGAATTGGACAGTATTCAACAATCTATGGAGTCAATTTCTTGGACCCAATTTTTTACTATTGATAGAGTAATATGCTTAGCACAAAATAACATTGATGGCATGACATGCTTCTAAGACCAATATGTAGAAAAAGTTTGCATATATTGTTTATTTGTAGAGGTAAAAGAGCTTATTGCTTTTGTAGAGCCTGGAGCGCTGCCAACTTAAAGATGTGGTGGCTGGAAAACCTGATAAACTTGATTCTTTCGGTATGTGACTTGCCAATTTTTCAGTCCGCTCTTCCAAAACCAATATTAATCAACAATAACAAAATGTTTCCATTATATTTTGAATCCCTAGTGGTTGATAATGGAGAGAATTGGAGTGTGGGGCAAAGGCAGCTTCTCTGTTTGGGGAGGGTTATGCTTAAGCACTGCAAAATCTTATTCATGGATGAGGCTACAGCTTCTGTTGATTCACAAACTGATTATGTAATTCAGAAGATCATCAGGGAGGATTTTGCAACCTGTACAATTATCAGCATTGCTCATCGAATACCCACTGTGATGGACTGTGATAGGGTTTTAGTAATAAATGCAGGTATGTGCTTCTCTCTTTTCTTTTGTTTGTATGAACAGATCATGCATTTGCAAAGCTTATTGGTTATTGTGATCCACATTCTTCCTTTCAATATCTCATTGCCATAGCTTTGAAGTTAGTCACGAAAAAAGACTTTGGGCACAAGAACATGCCAACCAAAAAAAGGATCGTT
This sequence comes from Carya illinoinensis, assembly GCF_018687715.1. NCBI lineage: Eukaryota > Viridiplantae > Streptophyta > Magnoliopsida > Fagales > Juglandaceae > Carya > Carya illinoinensis. The sequence continues at coordinate 12,630,787 of NC_056759.1, read as the reverse complement.
GTAATTAGGGGTGTAAATTTTAATAGGCAAATCGGAAAACCGGCCCGGATCGGACCGGCTGTGCCAGTTTTAGATCAGTTAGGTCCGGAACCGGTTTCATAAAATGGAAAACCGGGCAGAATCGGTCCGGTTATCTTTAGACCAGACCGAACCGGTAATGTTTAATATATTTTTATTTATTTATTTTTTAATATTATATATAATATATTTTATATTATATATAATTTTTATGTATAATATATATAATAATATAAATTAGAATTATATATAATGTTATTATTATTTATAAAATAAAATTTTAATCTTAAATATGAAAATTTAATTGATCATATGCTTTAAATATATAATATTATAAATATATATTATTTATCAATAACATTTAATCATAAATTCATAAGATGTAAGAACAAAAAAAAAAAAAAATCACTCAAATATTATTACTAAATTTTGATGGCCTAATAAACTTAAAACTCTCTATATTTTTTCTGATAAGTACATAAGACGTTAGTAGATAAATATAAATTATATATATTAGTATATAATTTATATTAATACAATTTACATTTTATGACATAATACTAAATACTAATAGTCTAATACTATTTTACTATTAGTATTATACTTTAACTCTATGTATAAATTAGTATATAAATCATTATAATAAATAATCACATATAAAATAATAATATAGTAATACTAATACTAAATTACTATATTAATACTATCAATAATATAGTTATAATAAACTAAACTCACTATAACAATTAACAAATACTAATATATAGACTATAATTAATAGTTATATACTAATACTAATACATAGCAATTTTTTTTTTTTTTTACATAGCAATTTTTTTATATAACAGTTTTTTTTAATTGCAGAATTTTTTGACATAGTAGTTTTTTTTTTATTTTATTTTTATAAATAGATTTTTTATGATAAATTTGTATTTTTATTAAAATCGGATTGAAAATTGATAAAATCGGAGTATCGGTTTAGGAGGGTAACTAGTGCGTAATCAGTTTTGAAAAATATAAAATCGGTGCCTACCGGTTCGGTCCTAGATTTTTTCCAAAATCGGACCGAACCAAACCGGTTACAGCCCTAAAATTTGTAATGTAGTATTGACCCAGTTTAGCTACAACTGGTTTAGAGAAATTTACATCCAGAAAATGGTCCAAATCATCTCATATTACAGATTTCTTGAGATGGTAGGACAAATATATGTTAGTTCAAAATATTGTTTTTCCAACTTAAATAAAGGGGTTTCCTCTATCTTCCATTAGGATTTCAGATACAAATGTCCAAGAAATCAGCTATCTATGCACATCTTATTTTATTAATAGCCCTTTATGCATGCATATCTTAAATGATATGTAGCTAAGAAACATGAGTTGTCATGGAGCAAAATATTGGAGCATGTTCAAATATTTTCCATAGAAACAAACAAGTGAGCTTTAGATCCTTACATGTTGCTTAAGTTGCATAAATGTAAACTGTATATCAAGTTTGTTATTTTGTAGGATTCTCCTAATTACCATATGATGTTTGAAGCTTATGCCCCCCCTTTTCTCTTTTTACTTCTTAACAGGACGAGTTGGGGAATTTGATAAACCATCTCGCTTGCTTGAGCAACCGTCACTCTTTGGGGCATTGGTTCAAGAGTATGCTAATCGTTTGTCTGGACTGTAAGAACTATATGATTTCCCATCCAACTCTATAGCCAGTCTTGCCCAATTCTCTAGGTTTGCCCATTAGATTCCATGATAGAAATCCCTTAATTGGAAGCTGATGCATGGGATTTGAGTATCAATAGCCAATGCTCTAATGGTCGGAAAATTTAGTAGATACTCCTGAAAAACATGTGGTACTTTATCCTATTACACGAGGATGCCATGTCATTAGAAATTAGTGTTATGAACATCCCAATATTAATGCCATTCAATACACTATTATGTCATCACAAAGACGCATGTATATGAAAGAGAGGTTCATAATATTTTTTTTTAATTTTTTAATTTTTTTTATTTTTATCAAGGATTAGAAAGTACAAAAAATTTCACATTTGATCTTGAACTTATAAAAGCTTTAATTAGTTGAAATTATGAGGGGTGTTAAAATAAAAATAAAAAAAACACTGGAATACCGATTAAACTGGATTGGACTCGACTGATTCGATCCTGTTTGTAAGTGGTTCCCTATTTTCATATTTTGAAAACCAGTTTAAACCGAACCGGATCAATATATATATATATTTATAATTTTTTATATTATATTATATGTTAAATTGCTAATTCATATAATATGAAATTTTAATCCTATTATTCAAGTCTATTAATCTTATAACATAAAATTAATACAACATGTGATATAATATAAAATTAATCTTATAATTTTTAATATAACATATAATTTTTAATCTTATAATATAAATTAAGATTCATATAAATATTATTTTTGTAATACGTTTTTACACATTTGATTATATATACTCATATAAAAAGTCTAGAACTTACATAGACTATTGTTAAATTCAATACTATACAAGTATCTATTAATTATTATAAAATAATTTTCCTATACTATAATATAAATAGACTAATAGTTTAGTAAATGCAAACATCATATTATTACTAACATATATAATGAGTACATCTGAAAAAAGGGACTTGACCAAAGTTGAAAAAGTTGGAAGTTTTAGTTTCAGTAGTAAATCGGTCTGGTATCGGTTCTTAAATCTTCAAAACTGATACATGCTTGTTCGGTTCTAAAAAATTTATAAAACCGGACCTGTTACACTCATAGAAATTACAGAGCCTTTCTTGCTCTAAGTGGCACAACTAATGCTTCACGGTTTATTAAAGCTACCGTTGTATACGGAGTTTTGCTTCTTAAGACAAGCTTAGGGAGTGAAATGATATGAGAATTTTGTGAATAGTTTGTGAATGGTAGTGAGATAGTTTGAGTTAATATTTTATGAGATTTTAAGAAATGAGAGAGAAAAAATTGAATAAAAAATATTATAAAATTAACATATTGTTAGTATATAAGTTTTTAATATTATTTTTATTTAGAGATTTAAAAAAGTTAAATTGTTTTTTATTTTTTATTTGAAAGTTTGGAAAAGTTATAATGATTAGTTTGAAAGTATTTATATTTTGAGTAATTTTTGGGATGGAGATGAGATGAGAATTTTGGAATGGAAACTTTTTCCAATCAAGTCCATTATTTTACACTAAATTAGATACTATCCATTTCAACTGAAATGGAGAGGATCCGATTCATTTCTTAACGAGGATCAACCAAGTACTTACCAATTTTGCCCAATTTTATAAGTGTAAATGAGTCGAGTTCATTTTTTTTTTTTTTTATCAAATTTTATTTTATATTCATAAACAACTCATTTATTGTTCAAGCGAACTCGAGTTTGTTCACAAACTATTTAATTTTGACAATATAAATGATTTATATTACATTTATGGTAACTTTATATACAACTTTAAACAATAGACAATAAACCAAGAGTATTTGTGAATATTTTAATATAATTTGATTATATATATATCAATGACTATATTCATAAAAAGTTGCCAGCAACATATATCAATGACTATATATCTAGGTTGTATCATTTAATAAATGATCATAATTTTGCACTTGAGTTCATGGATGGTCCAATACTATACGGAAGTATATGTCATATATCAACATTGTATATTACATATAATAGATGCAATGTAGATATAAAATATATTAAAAAAATCTAAATATATATATATATATATTAACCAACAATAATTCATTTAAATTTTCTTTCAAAATTACAATTTTATTATTGTTAAATTGTAATATTGATATTTCTCAATGTGTTTATGTTCTTATTATCATAATCAGATTTTTGGACCTATAATCGTATTTATTATTGTTGGATTTGTAATTTTGGTTTTATTATATACTAAAATCTAAAAATATTAGTATTGTTTGTTAATAGGTAGTCTTATTGTTTTTTTTTTTTAAGATATTGTGGCTATTAATAAATATAGATTTTAACTTTTATGTAAAATTATATTAATCAGGTCAAATTGGTTATGCGGGTTCAACCCATTTACATAAAACGGGTTGAAATGAGTCGTGTAGTTTTGATCCATTTTTAATTAATTATTAAACAAGTCAAAACGAGTGATACGACATGAATGTAGGTTAGAGTTTGAAGGTCTGACTCATTTAACTTAACGGGTTAGGTTCATGTTGACACATATAATAGAATGTATATGATTTGACACAACACGAACATGACTCTCGAACATGTGATTGGCTGTCATGAGTGAAGGATCACAAGCAATAAGTATGGCTCGCAGAGTCACGAAATGGGGTAGGATCAGGTTCACTGAAGTGTTAATAGTGCGAAGAACATCAGTTAGTGATATGTGTATGGTAATAGGGCGTTAGGAAGGGGTAGATCTAAGTAAGCTAAGTAGAATAAAAAATCTTAAAGGAACAAAAAAAGAAACTTTAATACAGGCTTGAAATGTGTAGACATCAAGCACGATAGTCCAGGTGGATTAATGAAATGTAGCATTTAGCACATGGGAGGTTTTAGAAGATAATTCAAAAGCACACAGGATAGTCCTCCCTTATCATGAAATAGTGCGTTTAATTAGCCCTAAGTGCCCTGCCATTAAGCCTCTGCTTGACAGTCCCTTCCTTCTTCATTACTCTGTCCATTACAGAACCCTAACCCTAACTTCCATGCCACACACCCTCCATTCTCCTTCAATAGTCCCTCCTTCTTATGGTGAGTTTCCATTTCGTGATGGAAACCAAATGTACAACCTATTGTATTTCTAGTTTGAAGTTTAGTTTTGGATGTTTTGGTTGTTTGATTGTCAATTTTGAGGGGAAGAGTGGAGATTTGGCTTTGTTTTGGCAAAAGGAAGTTGATTTAGAAATTATTTCATATCAATGCTTGGATTCATGATGTTGACAAGAATTGTTAAGGATGTTTCCCACTTATCCTCTACAACCGTTCGACCACATACTGTTAAGAGGCTCTAGTATGATCCACCTGGTAAAACTCCGATGCTTAAGTCAGCAAACACAACCAAAGAATTTAGAAATTAAAAAGAGAGTTCCAACCCTTACTATCAAGGGTTACCTAATATACATATAGGCTCTCGATTTAAATAGGCCCTCCAGCAACCCCACTAATTCTCTTCGCCCTTACGCGTAGGGAAATTATATTGATTAATCCTACCGCCTTGTAAAACGTTGTGAACGTCACCATGGGCCTTCTCTTTGTTTCCAAACCTTATATCTTTTGATGGTTTACCATGGGCTTGGGCGTGCGGAAGGAAAATAACTGTGGGTACAAGCCCGGTCCATCCACGACCCTTAGGTGCCCGCCAACCTTTCATATACTTTTCCTGCGCCTTTTCACTTTTTCAAAAATCGAGGAGCCCCGATGATTTCTCGTCGTCATGGCAGAAAGGGAGGGGAGCTTTCGTACGCCGGTTACTTTTTTGCTTCAGTGTCAGGCCATGATGTCTGCATCCATTGGCGTTTTGTATTTGATCTTCTTTAAATACCCATTCTTTGTCTCTTTTAATTTTTCCTCCGCTAGCTTTTCTTTCTCTCTACTTCATTTCTTGCTTTTGCTTCTTGCCTACTTTGTCTTCCTTCGTTTCCTTGCTTCCTTTCTCTCTTCCAGTTTCCATGCCTGACTAAGGTGGTGGCCCTGTACAACCCTTCAAAGTCTCTGAAGGCATGACCTTTGATGGATACGGGTGGCGCTCAAGCCTCCGAGAAAAGCATTTTCCAAGGATTCGGGAGGAATATTGTATCCACGAAACTACTGTGATGGAGGTCCCCTCATCTGGATGTTGTGATGATGAGGGCTTTGTTGTTAAAGTTGCCATAACCATATCCCTCTTGTTGCATGGGTTGAGGCTCCCCTTTTGCCACCCTTTTCGCGATATCTTGGACCTTCTTAATTTGCCACTGTCTCAACTACACCCTTTTGCATTGAGGGAGTATCTCTATGTTTGTATCATCTTTCGTATGGTCTTGGAGTCCCTCGGTGACCCCTATTCCAACTTGACCGCCCGAGAATTTTTGGTCTTTTATAATGTGAGGGCTGCCACTAAGGGCAATGTCGTCAATTTTTGCAAGAAAGATAATGGGCAGACGTTGGCCCGGTTTAACGCCAAAGCTTGGACATCCAAATTCTTTTTTATTACCAATCAGGGCTGGTTGTTTCCTTCCCAAAAAGATATTTTCAGAAATTTTCCAGTTAGGGCGATCTTATGCCCTCTACTTGATGAGAGCTTGTGGACCGATGATCATCCCAAATTGAAATTGTCTATTCCTGGGCTGAAGCTCATCCTGATGATCTCTGGAGCGATTTTTTGTTGACGCCCATTTATATTGATTGGTTCTTGATGTCTCCCAACTAATCCTATGTTCAATGGCTCTCATTCATGATTTTAGCCACTATTCCCTCTTCTCTACCGAAACTCTCTGAAAAGAGTAAGAGGCCTAACTAGCCGCTCAAGGGAAGAAATAGAAAAAGAGGCGATTTGAGAAGAAGGAGACCATTGAGAAAATGGAGAAAAGGAGCAAGAACAAGAATGAGGATGAAAGCCAATGAAAAATGGCTCGTTCTAAAGATTCTTCTCTCCTTTTGCCTCCCCAAAAGAAAGTTTTGGCACCTTCAGAGGGCCCTTAGGTCCAAACTCCCCCGTTTCTAGCCGTAGCCGTGCCTTCAGCACCATTCCCTACAAGAGCTTTGGCGCCTTTGGAGGGTGTTCAAGTTCGCTCGCCAGCACAGCCAACCACTACTGTGCTCTCTACATCGTAGTTAAAGGAGACTACCACACCATTAGGGGGTGAATAGGTCCAACCGTCTACCCTGCTAGCTACTGTCACTCTCCTATCACCCCGCTTCTCCCCTGCCCAGTTGCGTTCCTTCAGTCTAAGGGACATTGAGGGTTTAGCCAGCTTGGCCCTTTTTGACTTGGCTGCTTCCCTCTAGGTCGTGCCCACCTTGTAGGTACTCCCTCTGGCATCTGACCCTGCAGTCAAGTTTCCCGCTTTAGAGGGTCTAGTGAGGAAGGGCGAGTTGGACGCTAAAGTGGTGGCTGCCCTTAGTCTAGATTCTATCATGGGTGTGAGGGCTCGCCCACCCCCATTGACTGGTGTTGTTCGTGGAGAGGTGTTCAATTTCTTGTCCACAGATAGGGCGAACAAAGCTTCCCAACTCTAAGAGGGTGACCATGTCGATACAGCGGATTGCACACTCTCATGCTGTGAGGATGCAAGTGGTGAGGCTGAGGCAAAGCAAACCACCCCAGAGACCCCACCATCCACTGTCTCTGGGGGAAGCACTTTTTCGCCAATTGGCAATGGTGAAGGGCTTTCTTTTCCTCCCCTCCATGCCTTATCCTTTGAGGGAGATACTAACTCCTTCTTCGAGGTGGAGTGGGGGCAATTTTTTGAAAGAAGATGCCCGCCTGATTGAGGCTAACCTGGCTTACACACCGCTACCCTTCCAGTAGCATGCCTTGGGGGTCTATTAGAAAAGGTGGCGTCTTCACCTCTAAGGCTTGTGGAGGCATCCTCACTTGGGGTAGTTTCTAGCCCTAGGGAGATCGTTGGGGGCGATACTAGTGGAGGTGCCTCCTCTACAACTGCTAGTGCCCAAGCTGAGGCCATCGCTCAGATGGCTAATCATTTAAGGGACTGGTTCTCTGAGGTATAACACAGCTTGTTTTTCTTCCTTTTTTTGTGCTTACACCGTTTCTTATTTTGGCTTGTTTCCCCTTCTTTTTGCAGGGCATTAACGATCTAGCAATATGGATTGTAGTAGACCGTGCTCGTCTTGAGGAAGAGGTCAAGGAGTGACGCAAGCTATGCTATGTTGCCAAACGTGCTTGTGAAAAGTGGCAAGTTGATATGGCTGAATTGGAAGCCCTGGCTGAGAAGAAGAAAGAGCTGGAGATCTTGCTGGAGCAATCAAAAGGTTCCTCTCACTCATTGTAGGGCGACCTGAAGATGCGTGAGGGGGAAGTCCTCGAGCTCCGTGAAGCTGCTCGCCTTGCCTAAGTGGCTAAAGTTAGGGATGACTTTACCCTGACCCTTCTTCAGTTTGAAAAGGACTCGGCCAAGCACCAACTTTCAGAGGCTCAGAGGAATTTTTAGGCTGAGAAGACCTGCCTAAACTCTGAGCTTCTTGCCCTTGATGGGGAGCTAAACTCCACTCGTGAAGAATTGCTCGCTCACAAGAAGGCTGTAGCGAGTTGTCACGGGAGTTGGCAAAGACCTCGATGAGTATCTTAGGAAGGCAAACTTGGCTCTTGTTGCCAAACACCAAAGGCTGACTGAGAAGACGGATGAGCTAGCTGCTTCTCAGGCAGAGATCGTATGGCTTTGTGCCCAGTTAGCTCACGTTCCAGCTACCAGAGATCATGCCTTTGCTTACGGCCACGGCTCTGGCATTCATTCTGATGCTCAGGAATCGCCTTCTGGTTGACCCCACCACCAATCTTGAAACTTTAGATCGGGGTTTATTCTCTCCTGAGGAAAATGCCTACTGTTGAGTTGACATGTTTGGGCGTGATAGCACGCCTGACACTTTTATAGACATACCTCCATTGCCACCTCCTGATGATGCTCCTTAGCTTCCTGGCTTGCCTCCTTCTATTTTTTATGAAAATTCTTGTGCTTTTCACATGTTGTAATATTGACAAAATTTTTGTACTTCTCACCTGTTGCAATATTGTTTCGTTAATGGACTTTGTTTACAACGATGAGTGTCTTGTTACTCCTGTTATTGCACATTTTTGTTCTTTGGTCTCCTTGTTTATGCTTAGACTGTTCTGTATTTTTGCTTAGACTATCTTGTTTTTTTGGTTTGTTCTTGGTTAAGTTGTGGTGACCTCCACAAGCCTTTTCATGGCACAAAAAGCTACCAAGGCTTGCTTTTAGTGTTTAGGGGTGGCGTGGTCTAAGGACCTCTGCGCCCATTTTTTCATGGCAGCACAAGTTGCTAAGGCTTGTTTTTTATGTTTAGAGGTGATGTGGTTTGATGATCTCCACACACTTTTTTCATGGCACCACAAGTTGCTAAGACTTGTTTCTGATGTTTAGAGGTGGTGTGGTCTAATGACCTCTACGCCACGTTTTCATGGCACCACAAGCTACTAAGACTTGTTTTTGGTGTTTAGGGGTGGTGTGGTCTAAGGATCTCTACGCCATTTTTTCATGGCACCACAAGCTACTAAGACTTGTTTCTGGTGTTTAGAGGTAGTGTGGTCTAAGGATCTCCGCACCCCTTTTTCATGGTACCACAAGCTACTAAGGCTTATTTCTCGTGCTTAGAGATGGTGTGGCCTGATGACCTTTGTGCTCCTTTTTCATGGCACCACAACCTGCTAAGGATTGTTTTTAGTATTTAGAGGTGGCGTGGTCTAAGGGCCTTCGCGCCCATTTTTTGTGGCACCACAACTACTAAGGGTTATTTCTGGTGTTTAGAGGTGGCGTGGTCTGATGACCTCCACGCTCATTTTTCATGGCACCACAAGCTGCTAAGACTTGCTTTTGGTGTTTAGAGGTGGCGTGGTTTGATAACCTCCGCGCCCCTTTTTCATGGCACCACAAACTGCTAAGGCTTGTTTTTGGTGTTTAGAGGTGGCGTGGTCTAAGGATCTCCACACCCTTTTTTCTTGGTACCACAAGCTGCTAAGGCTTGTTTCTGATATTTAGAGGTGGTGTGGTCTGATAACCTCCGCGCCTCTTTTTCATGACACTATAAGCTGCTAAGGCTTGTATCTGGTGTTTAGAGGTGGCGTGGTCTGATGACCTTCGCGCCTTCTTTCTTTCGGATGTTCTTTACTTTTTACTGGAATTTTACTAATAACGTTGAGCATAACAGTTTTCAAGCAATGACAAACGAATGAAAATATTTTTGCAACATGAATATGAACATAATATTTTAAATATTGAAGAAATGAATTTGACAGAAATGACAATGCTATAAATGCTAATGATAAAATTTCCTTAAGTGCTCCGCATTCCAAGTACGTGGCAGCTCCTTACCTTGGCTGTCTTTCAAACTGTATGATCCAAGCCTATTGTTGGTTATTGCAAGATAAGAACCTTCCCATCCGGGTCCCATTTTCCCTCACCTTGGAGAGTCTCTCCGGCCTTCTTTAAAACCAGATCCCTTACTATAAACGTCCTGGGCCTCACCTTCTTGTTGAAGTACTGCTCAGCTCTTCCTTTTTCCCGCAACATTCTAGCTTCCACTATCTCTCTTTCTTCTTCTAGTAAGTTGAGGTACTCTTCCATCTTTTTATCGTTTTGGGAGGCCGAGAAGTGGCTCGTTCTATAACTTGAAAGCCCTAGCTCGATTGGTGGGACTGCCTCACACCCATACATTAGTATGAATGGGAATTCCCCTATTGGGGTTTTGACTGATGTTCTATACTCCCGAAGTAGCCAAGGCAGCTCATCCACCCAATCTCCCTTCTTCTCCACAACATTCTTCTTCAGGATTGAGAGTAATGCTTTATTTGTTGATTCTGCTTGGCTGTTCACTTGGGGGTGACCTGGCGGGAGTACTTTGCCTTGATCTTCAACTCAGCACAATACTCTTTATAGGTCGGAGTCAAACTGGCGTCCATTATTTGTCATTATGCTCTGCAGGATTCCGAATCTACAAACAATGTTTTTTCACAAGAACCTTGTTACGACCTTGCAGCTCACGGTCGCTAATGGTTTTGCCTCTGCCCACTTTGTGAAATAATCCACGACAACTATCATAAATTTCACTCCCCATTTTCCCTATGGGAAAGGCTCCACCAAGTCTACACCCCACTGGGCAAAAGGCCACGGTGCAATCACAGAAGTTAACTCCTGGGGGGCATGCGGTATTGGTGCATACGTCTGGCACCTGATACACTTCTCGGTGAACTCCTGAGCATCCCTTAAAGCGTTGGGCTAGTAGTATCTTGGCCAAGGCCCTTCCACCGGAATGATTTCCACATATTCTTTTGTATATCTCTGCTAATACATATTGTGCCTCTTGGGGTAAAATGCATCGTGGCAACGGGACAGAGAAACCCCTCTTATAAAGGACTTAGTCTATAATCAGGAATCTTGCTGCTTTCCTTCTCATCCTCCTCGCCTCTTTCTTTACTTCAAGTAGTTTTCCTTCATCTAAATACTCAACCACCCCGCTTACCCAATCTGGGATGTTGGAACCCAAGACGCCTACTTCTGTGCCAACAGTGGGGACCTTAATGACTTTTCTTTCAACTCGCCATGGGAGGGGTGTCTCCTCCATTCCCAACGCTATTCGCTCCAATTTATCTGTGACTTCATTGCTTGCCCTTGGTATCTGAGTTATAGTGAAGTATGAGAAGAGATCGCACACCTCCTAGATTGTTGCTAGATATTTTTTCAATTTCTCACTTTTTGTAGCGTACAGGCCCAACACCTGATTTACCACTACCTGCGAATTTGATTTTGCCTCCATTTCGGTTGCCCCTATCTTGGTGGCTATAGAAAGTCCCGCTATAAGTGCTTCATACTCAGCCTTGTTGTTTGTCACTTTGAATGCTAGTGTGGCCATGTAATACCGTTCATGGCCGTCAAGGCTTAACAGATGTATTCTCAGGCTCCCACTTGCCTGGCAGGATCAGCCATCTATAAAATGTTCCAACGGCTTTCCCAATGGGGCTACCGTGTCCTCGCGGGGAAAACCTCATAACTCCACCACAAAGTCTGCTAGTGCTTGACCCTTAACTGCCCTTGTTGGTTAAAACTCGAGATCAAACTTGCTCAACTCGATTGCACATCCTATTAGTCTTCCTGTGCTATCTGGCTTCCTCAGGGTTTTTACTAATAGAGCTTCCGTAAGCACCCTTATTGTGTGGACCTGGAAGTATGAGCAGAGCTTTCTAGCCGCCGTTACCAAGGCAAAGGCTAGCATTTCCATATGAGGGTACCTTGCTTTTGCTCCTCTAAGAGCCCGACTTACGTACACGAGATGTTGGACGATCCCATATTCTTTTTCCAGGACGGTGGACACGACATACGGGGATACTGCTAGATATGCACAGAGCACATCACCAATCTCTAGTCGCTTCAAGAGGGGCAGACTATCTAGATGCTGCTTCAACTTCTCAAACACCTCATCACACTCTTCGTTCTAGGGATGCACTTTCTGCAGTACTTGGAAAAAAGAGAGGCACTTGTCAGTTTACCTAGCTATGAATCTTCCTAGGACGGCCACTCTGCCTGCTAATTGCTATGTTTCATTCATACACAATGAAACTCTAGAACTTCCTCGATTGGACTCCAAAGGCACACTTTGTTGGGTTCAACCCCATTTTATAGTGTTGTAAAATCCCGAACGCCATTCATAAATAGTCAAGGTGTAGGGCGGGCTCTTTGCTTTTTATCAGCAAGTCATCTATGTAAACCTCCATATACTTCTTGATTTGTTTTTTAAACATCCGATTTACCAACCTCTGGTAGGTTGCCACTGCATTCTTCAACCTGAAGGGTATGACCTGGTAGCAATACAATCCTCGGTCTGTTATGAACAAGGCTTTTTCCTCATCTGCTGCATGCATCCATATTTGATTGTAATCCAAGTATACATCCATGAAGCTCAACATACAATGTCTTGCTGTTGCATCCACGATAACGTCAATGCGTGGTAACGAGAAGCTGTCATTTGGGCAAGCTTTATTCAAATTTGTGAAGTCTACGCACATCCTCCATTTTTCATTCGCATTTTTCACTATAACCACGTTGGATAGCCATTCTGGATAATGGGCTTCCCTAATAAAACCAACTACGAGCAACCTTTCTACCTCCTCACTAATGACAGCATACTTATCCGTACTGAATGATCTTCTTTTTTGGCGAACTGTCTTATGCGTAGGGTCCACACCCAAGTAGTGTTCAATGACATCATTGTGTATACCAAGCATTTCCTCGTGGCTCCACGCAAAAACATCCCCGTGTTCTATCAACAGCTACTTCAGGGCCTCCCTGTCTGCCGGTGGGACTTGTGTCCCAATGTGTGTGGTAGTTCTTGGGTGGTCCGCATATAATGTCACAAGCTCCAATGGTTCATTAACTTTAGCATGTCGCTAACTTTGAACGTCCTTGACCTCCACATCCTTTTCTAAAGTCACCTTCAACGGTGGTGCAAGGGGTGGTGCAGATGCCTTGTTCTTCTCTATTACAACACAAACTTCACTTTGGACCTTTCTTAACTCTTGCACATAGCACTCCTAGGCTAGAGCTTGTTTGCCTAGTGATTCCCCCACCCCATTATCAGTTGGGAACCTTATCTTAAGGTGGTATGTGGACGTCACTACCCTGAGATGGTTGAGTGTTGGTCTTCCCAATATGGCATTGTAAGAATGTGGAGCTTTTACCACCAAGAAATAGGTCATGGTGGTCACCGTCTGTGTTCGAGTCTTGGCAGTCATCGGGAGTGTGATAGCTCCTACAGGCCGGATCGTGTCTCTAGAGAAACCCTTTAATGGTGCTGGGGAGAGCCTTAACTTGCTAACATCAATGTCCATCTTGATGAATGCCTCCCAAAATAGTATATTGGCTGAACTTCCATTATCCATGAGCACCCACCTGGTCATATAGTTAGCTATCACAAGGGTGATCACCAAAGCATTATCGTGCGGGTACAACACTCATTCTCTATTTGCCTCTCCAAAAGATATTACCATCCGATCGTTGTTAAGCTTTTGTTGCTTGGGAGCTCTATCTGCTACAAATACTTCTTCATATCTCGTCTTTCGTGCATATGCCTTCCAACTGGATGCGAAAACACCACCTCCCAACAAAACCTCCTGCTATGGTCCTTATTTCTCCTATGGGTGCTCTGTTCCGGTCGCCTCTTGGGGGTGCCCTGTCTCCCTCATTCTAGTAGCCACCAGTTCGGTGCCTTTGTTTTGAACTATTGCTTCGTCTAGTCTCCTGCCTAGATTCATGGCACCCTCTGGGCTTCAACTACTTTGCCACAATCCATTCCAATTCACCTGTTCCTGCTAGTTTAGCTACTCTCTTTTTCATGGTCATACAGTCTTCAGTCCAATGTGAACCTGTCTGATGATACTTGCAGTAGCGACTGCCTGTCCTGAGAGGGCAGCTTCCCTCTCATTCTCTTCTTCTCGTATATTTAAATTACTATGTATCAGTCTAGGATTGTGATCTGGCTGCCTTTCTCGTGCTCTTTCTTGTCTACTTGCCTTGGCCTTCCTGTCAACCTGCCCGCTCCTTCACTCGATCTTCTTATCCTCATTAAAGAATCCACCAAAGTTTGCAGCGTATCCTTTGTGTCAAATCATCCACCCTATCCATGAATTCCCTTAGGGTGGAAGGGGTCTTTCGGGCCAGCTCTGCCATAAAGGGACTGCGTGGCCATACTTCTCCTAGAAGGGTGGTAAGGATAATGTTTTCATCTTGGTCATCATTTGTCAACCGCTCTTTGTTAAAGTGGGTAAGGTAAGCATTCAAGTTCTCATCCTCTTTTTGCTTGACTATTAGTAGGTAGGCGACTAGGAGCCAACGCCTCCTGCTAGGCATAAACTGGGTTAGGAACTGCTTTGCCAATTCTTCTAAGCTATCAATCGACTTTGGCCTAAGGGTCCTGAATCATCCTCTTGCCGTCCCCTTCAAGGTCAAAAGGAAAGCTCGACATGTAATCTTGCTTGGAAAACTGTGGAGCGTGATGTGGGATTTGAAGTTTTCCAGACGATCTATTGGATCTTTGGATCCATCATACATCTCTATTTGGGGAACTTTGAATTTTGGCGGGAGCGGCATGGCCATAATCTGTGCGTTGTATGGTAGATCTGTCTGGTGCAGCAGGCATTCCACTGAGGAAGATCCCCCCATCCTCTTTGCCATCTCCTAGTACTTTCCTGTCAGTTCCTTCAATTTGTCATGCATCATATCCTTCTATATTCACCCCATATTTGCCTCAGTATTGCAGTGTGCCTCCTCCTCGCCTTACTCACTATGAGCAGGCATAGCGGTATCACCAGATTCAGCATTCTTCTGCCGCAGGTCATCGTTTTCCTTCTGCAAGATTTCCATGGCTTCCAACTCCTTCCTCAATCTCTCATTTGCTGGTACGAAGCGTGCCTTCATAGATGGCGACAATGTATCCACAGCTCGGCTTGCTACAGAACGTGTTACAGCTGGCATGTGAGAACCACGCTGAATAATTATACATCCCACAGACGGCACCAATGTTAAGGACGTGTCCCACTTCTCATCTACAACCGGTTGACAATGTACTGTTAAAAGGCTCCGGTGTGATCTATCTGGGAAAACTCTAATGCTTAAGTCAGCAAACGCAACCAAAGAATTCAGAAATGAAAAAGAAAGTTTCATCCCTTACTATCAAGGGTTACCTAATATATATAGGCTCATGCACAATACTTATCTTATTTAGAATTTATCGGTGTGGATCATCACTCAATAGCTTGAACAATCATGTAACTGCATCAGGTCTCTATTTTTCCGTGAAAGATGGCAGAGTGCATGTATAATTTTGATGCACTTTGGACTCCCTTATTCCCTTCAATTAGCCAAGGACCTCTCTTATAGGCTTTTCCCACTTTGAGCTTTTCTGATAGAATGAGCTCTCGAATTAAATAGGCCCTCCAAGAATTGTAAATGGAGAATTATTGGGATTTATGGTCATCTAGATTAGGACGTTGTAAGGAGGTATGGCAATTGATGAAATATTTATCATATTTTTTTAATTGTCTTTGGTTGTGTTTTGGCAATTATAATGAGATATTGTCTAATTTGGAGAAGGAGAATGGTCAGGTTTGACTTTGTTTATTCTTGACAGTATTTTTTGGACTTACAAAAAGTTAAAAGTATTTAAAAGAAAAATGCTCTACCTACCAACACTTTGAGAAAGTTTACTGTTCGACCATCACGTACACTGCATTCACGCCATGCAGACCACAAGGCGTGGCCACCACCCAGAAATAGCACTGCT
Organism: Carya illinoinensis; assembly: GCF_018687715.1. Taxonomy (NCBI): domain Eukaryota; kingdom Viridiplantae; phylum Streptophyta; class Magnoliopsida; order Fagales; family Juglandaceae; genus Carya; species Carya illinoinensis. The sequence goes on along the minus strand of NC_056759.1, from coordinate 12,614,735 downwards.
GCTGTTGCCAATGCTCCTTACGTACTGCATGCAAACCATGCAGAGCATTCTGCACAACCATCACGTAGCACAAGCACCACCTGTACTGCCACCACTACTCAACAGCACTTCACGACAAGTCCTGAAACAATTCTAGCCTGCAGTCCGTCGTCCACCATGCACCCATTATAAAACCTTGTTTTATACTATTAGCTGTAAATATGTCAGGAAGAATATTCCTTCATTTATGCTGTCTTGAATGAGTATATATTAAGAGACAGTGCCTCATTGTAAAGTTGTGAGAAAAACATATATAAAAGAAAAGCTCTTCAAGCATTCTCAACATGGTATCAGAGCATACCAAGGACTAATCGTCCAAAGCATGTCCGACTCCTCCGGCAAAATGTCTTCTTCTTCTACTCCCACCTCCCTTCCCTCTCTTCCCTTATCTAGTGCTTCTCACACTCTTTCGGTAAAGTTAACTCCAGGAAATTACTTGTTATGGAAGGTCCAACTTGTTCCCTACCTCCATGGCCAAAGACTATACAAATATGTTGATGGGTCCTGCTTGCCTCCACCCGTCCAACTTCCCGATTCTTCACTGAATCCAGAATATAAAAACTAGTTCCAGCAAGATCAACTAGTCATGTCCACCCTTATCTCCTCTCTATCCGAATCACTTATGGCACAAGTGGTTGGCTGTACCACTGCTAGAGATATTTGGGTCTCACTTGAGTCCACCTATGCATCCTCTTCCCAAGCCCACATTGTCCAAACCCAACTCAAGCTTGCCTCACTCAAGAAAGGCAATGACTCCATTTCTGCTTATTATAGCCATGCCAAGTCCCTAGCCGACACAATGGCAGCTGCAGGAAGACCTTTACCTTCAAGTGACTTCGTACCTTACTTGCTAGCAGGGCTAGGTCCTGATTATGATCCCCTGGTGTCATCAGTCACCACACGCATTGAACCCATTTCCACAGAATCTCTTCTGGGCCACCTTCTTGCTCACGAAGCACGGATGCAACATCATGCTGCGAATACAACCATCTTCTCAAACCCCTCTGCTAACTTTACAGCCCGTGGATCACCTTATCAACGAGGCCGTGGAGCCCGTGGCAATCGTACAGGCCGAGGGGGCTGAGGAAACAACCGTGGAGGCTGTGGAACATCAGGATTAGTAGGTATGACTCAAACTGGAAATTGTTCTCCATCAACTGAAAATCGCCCCATTTGTCAAGTGTGTAACAGGGCTGGACATATTGTGCTTACATGCATATATCGCTTCAATCAATCCTACACCACTCTTGCCCCTGCCTCAGCCTACTACATGGACGGTGCCTGGTACCCTGACACGGCGGCAACCAACCATATAACCAGTGAAATAGCCAACCTCAATCTCCACTCATCTGACTACCAAGGTTCTGACCAGCTACGGGTTGGCGATGTCTCCCTGGTTCCTATCACTCAAACTGGTTCAGCTCTCTTCCCTTCAAACTCATCCTCTTTTCTTTTAACAAAACTGCTGTACGTCCCTTCCTTTAAGAAAAACCTCATCTTGGTTCAACAATTTTGCAAAGACAACAATGTTTACTTTGAGTTTTTCTCTGATTGTTTCTATGTCAAGGATTGCAACACACGGAACCTACTCCATCAAGGGACAACAAATAATGGTCTTTACACCTTTTCCAATCAATCTCCACAAGCTCACTCCACTGACACGGTCTCTCTATGGCACTCACGCTTGGGGCATCCTTCACTCAAGATTGTTCGACAAGTTCTCCTTCGGAATGGCCTACCTTTTGATACCATGTCCTCTATGCATTTTTGTAACTCATGTGCAATGGCTAAACACCACCGCACACAAGCATGCACTAGAAACACAAAGTCTGTAGCACCTTTTCAACTGGTTTTTAGTGATCTATGGGGACCATCACCACATGTTTCAGAAGATGGTTTCAAGTTTTACATTTCATTTGTTGATGATTATTCAAGACACACTTGGCTTTTTCCTCTTCAATCTAAGTCTCAAGCTCTGTCTACTTTTATAAAATTTAAACCCTTTGTTGAGTTGCAATTTCAAGCAAAAATAAAACAAATCCAAACTGATTGGGGAGGAGAGTTCCAACCCTTCATCGAATTGCTTTCCACCTCCGGAATCCTACATCGAATCACTTGTCCACATACACATACACAAAACGGCATCGTCGAGAGGACACACAGACATAATGTTGATACTGGGCTAGCTTTGCTTGCACATGCATCAGTTCCATTACATTTCTGGCTGTATGCTTTCCAACATGCTGTATGACTAATCAATATAATTCCCTCCTCATCTCTAAAATTTTCATCACTTTTCTCATGCTTCACAAGAAGGAGCCAAATCTCAAACAAATCAGTGTCTTTGGATTGGCCTGCTGGCCTCTTACACGTCCGTATAATCCTCACAAGTTTGATTTTAGGTCCCTGCAATGTGTTTACTTAGGTGAGAGTCCATCCCATCGAGGATCAATCTGCTACCATATTCCAACAAAAAGAATCTACATCTCAAAGGACATCAAACACAATGAAACCTCATTTCCCTTTCAACCGAAGATCACAACCGAACCAAAACTACCAACTGAACCCACCCATACTTTTCTGCCAATCTTCAACCCAACCAACCAAGATCATTCCATACTAGGCCCACCACCAAGCCCTTTACCTTCTCCGAACATACCTCAAAATTCCCAAGTTCCTCACACTCAACATCAGACACAGCCACCACGTCGAACCATAGTCACACGCTCCCAAACTGCATCCATTCGCCCACGTCAATATATTGATGGCACCGTCTGATGGCCACCACCACCACAAGCTCATCTCTCAACCTCTCTTTCACCTATTCCCGAAATACCCACATGTTACTCCATTGCAGAAAAATTTCCAGCTTGGAGAGCAGCCATGAAAAATGAGTTCCATGCTCTACTTGAAAATGAAACCTGGATGTTGGTCCCTGCGTTTGAAGCACAAAATGTAGTCTCCTGCAAATGGGTTTTCAGAACTAAGAAACATGCAGATGGCACCATTGAAAGAAGAAAAGCACGCCTAGTAGCAAAGGGATTTTTTCCAACAATCCGGCGTCGACTACGACCAAACTTTCAGCCCCGTGGTTAAAGCTACAACCATACGGCTTGTTCTAGCTCTTGCTACATCAAAAGGTTGGCCGGTGCAACAATATGATGTTCAAAACGCTTTTCTCCATGGATTGCTAGAAGAAACAGTTTTCATGGCTCAACCACAAGGCTTCAAGCATCCCGAGCATCCCACACACGTCTGTAAGCTTAAAAATGCAATCTATGGTTTAAAGAAATCAACAAGGGCATGGTATTCTCGCTTTAGCCAAAAGCTTATGGAACTTGGGTTCCAAATTTCACTTGCCGACTCCTCATTATTTGTTAACATCACTGGGTCCATCACCCTTTACGTGCTAGTTTATGTTGATGATTTGCTCATCACCGGCTCCCACATGTCTGCTGTAGCATCCTTGGTCCATGAACTCAGCACAGACTTCCCAATCACCACTCTAGGCAAACTTAGCTTTTTCCTCGGCATTGAAGTAACATACAACACTGATGGCATTCTCCTCACTCAGAACAAGTACATCGCTGACTTACTTGAAAGGACCAACATGCAACATGCCAAACCTGTAACAACACCAATGGCAATGTCTAAAAAATTGAGCATGCATCATGGTCCCGTATTTGAAGACACGACCCTCTACCGAAGCATTGTAGGATCTCTTCAATACCTATCCTTCACAAGACCAGATTTGGCCTTTGTAGTAAGCAAAGTCTGCCAATATATGCATGCACCAAGGCTCCCTCACTGGAAGGCAATAAAACGGATATTAAGGTATCTAAAGAATACACCTCATCTCGGCTTGCAGTTCTCTAAATCACCATCCATGCATCTCACGGCCTTCTCGGATGCCGACTGGGCTGGCTATCCAGACGACAGAAAATCCACCAGTGCCTACTGTATATTTTCTGGCTGCAACCTCATTTCCTGGTCATCCAAAAAGCAAGCCACCATCGCAAGGTCCTTCACTGAAGCTGAGTTCAAATCAGTGGCACATGCCACTGCTGAAATTATATGGATACAAAACCTTTGCAAAGATTTGGCCATCAACCTCACCACGTCACCAACACTCTACTGTGACAACCTCGGTGCAACGTACCTCTCCTTCAACCCTGTCTTCCATGTCAGGACAAAACACGTGGAAATTGATTTCCACTTTGTGCGCAACCGGGTTCTCAATAAGTCACTCACGGTGGCCTTCATCTCAGGAAAGGATCAGCTGGCCGACGCTCTAACAAAGCCACTATCAGCAGGAAGATTTCAATCAATATGGTCAAGTCTACGTCTACGTTTCCTCCAGCTTGACTTGAGGGGGCTTGTTCGACCATCACGTACACTGCATGCACGCCATGCAGACCACAAGGCGTGGCAACCACCCAGAAATAGCATTGCTGCTACTGCCAATGCTCCTTACGTACTGCATGCAAACCATGCAGAGCATTCTGCACAACTATCACGCAGCACAAGCACCACCTGTACTGCCACCACTACTCAACAGCACTTCACGACAAGTCCTGAAACAATTCCAGCCTGCAGTCCGTCGTCCACCATGCACCCATTATAAAACTTTGTTTTATACTATTAGCTGTAAATATGTCAGGAAGAATATTCCTTCATTTATGCTCTCTTGAACAAGTATATATTAAGAGGCAGTGCCTCATTGTAAAGTTGTGAGAAAAACATATATACAAGAAAAGCTCTTCAAGCATTCTCAACATTTACTGGCTATTTTTTTTATTTATTTAGTGGTTAAGAAAGTATTTAAAAAAAAATTAAGAAGATAAAAAAATTATATGAAAAAAATAAAAATAAATAAAAAGGACCATTATGCTTTCTCGGTAGTTGCTCTCGTGCTACACCCTCGGAAGGTGTAGCTGCTTTTTTTAAAAAGCACCAAATTAAAGTTTTTGTTGAAAAGATCCGACATATAATGCTACATTTTTTTGAAAATTACCATAACAAATTTTAATTTTAAAAGCGATTTAGGTGCACGTTTACTATACATAGACAGCTTTTTAGGAAAGTTCTACAATTAAAAACTCTATTATAAAAAATTCTATTTTCTATTGCAATCTCAAATAGGCACAAATTCTAAAATATGTATTAAATATATTGAAGAAGCAACAATAAATATGGTAAGATATTTCTTATGGGTTTATTTTATCTGAATTCTAGATTTTCTAAGAACTTGTTAAAAGGTAAATTGTATAGACATGATAAGTATTATAAAACAATATTCATATGAATACTCGGCCTCTAAATTTAAAATTTGCATTTGAATCGGAGGAAATGGAATTCAATGATTTTATATTGCAAATAGGAAAGATAATGTCACATTTTGATGTGCTCCTCAGTTTATTTATGCTTCCTGTTTATACGGTACACCCTGATTGGTCACAAGTTTATAAGGGAAACATGTGTGGATTCTACTCAAATCAAAACAGAGCATGTTTAGCCTAAAAATCATGACAAATATTCGGTCATAAATTCCATACTTGTAGCTGATTCTATTTTTGTATTATATAGCTGTCTGCTGTAAACTTTAGCATAATTCTAGCATTACCGTATATGTATTTCCTAAATTAGCTTCTTTTCATTCTTGTATATAACAATACAGATTTCTATCAATAAAGGTGCGGGAATATATTCATTGAAACCTCTGCAGTACTTTTTATCTATATGGTATCAGAAGAGCCGATCTCCACCGAGCCACCGATCCAAGTAACTATCATGTCTTCCTCCTCCGATCAAACTCCCAATTTCACCCTCCACACCCAACCCCCTTCCGCATCAGAAAAATCTCTCGTCGCTCTCAACATTACTGCCCAAATAAATGAAAAATTAACTCCCTCCACCTTTCCTCAATGGCGTGCTCAATTTGAAGCACTTCTTATTGGTTATGACCTCCTCGACTATGTTGAAGGCACCTTTCGGTGTCCCTCTTCAGATGGCACCTCGGATGAAGAACTACGCAAGACCCACTGGGTCAGACAGGATAAGCTTATCCTGAGTGCGATTTTAGCCTCTACCTCTTCTTCCATCACACCCCTCATTGCTACAGCTAAATCCTCCCATCAAGCTTGGAAAAAGCTTACTCACCTTTATGCTAGCCGATCTCGAACTCGTGCAATGCAGTTAAAGGAAGAACTTACCTTAATCCAGCGTGGAAACAGGACCATCACCGAATATCTCCATGCTGTGAAGGCTTTAGCCGATGAACTAGCCATCATCGATCATCCAATTTCGGATGATGATCTAACCCTTTATGTGTTGAATGGTTTAGGTCCAGATTTTCGGGAGATTGCAGCGCCGATTCGTGCTCGAGAATCATCTCTCACCTTTGAGGAGTTGCACGACCTGCTGGTTGGCCACGAGGCCTATCTGAGGCGCCTGGAAACTGCAACGCAAAACTTAGTTGCGTCTGCCAATTTTACGAAGACGAAGCCGTCTGCAAATGGGGGAAGTCATCAGCGTTTCTTTAAACAACATGATCATTCCCGTGGGCCTCCAGGCTCCAGTCCAGGCCGGTACTCAAATGGAGCCCAACGTGATGGACGACGCCCCAATTCAAGTTCTGGTAAGCCCAACCACTCTACTCGGCGCTATCAGCCCAAGTGCCAACTGTGTGACCAGCTGGGCCACATTGCCAAGGCCTGTCCTCAGTTTCATTCACAGAATGTCTCTATAAATTGTGCCACCACTTCTACGGGCAAAGATAAAAATTGGTTGCTTGATTCAGCCGCTTCTCATAATATTACGGGTGATCTTTCAAATTTATCTATTCATTCCGAATATGATGGAACTGACGAAGTAATTCTCGGTGATGGTTCAGGTTTGGCCGTCTCACACATTGGTTCTTTGGCTTTACACTCTCCGCACCGAACATTTACATTACGTGATACTCTTTATGTTCCCAATCTTTGCAAAAATTTAATTTCTGTGCATCATCTCACCAAACAAAATGATGTCTTTATTGAATTTCATCCCTTTCATTTTTTTGTGAAGGACAAGATCACGGGGGCGATCCTACTAAAAGGAGCATGTAACAATGGCATCTACACCTTCCCGGAATCATTGACGGTATCCAAAAAGGTTGCTAATGTGCATGAAAGGACCTCCATTGATGGCTGGCACAAGCGCCTTGGGCATCCTTCCTTTAAAATTGTCCATCATCTTGTTAAGAATTTTTCTCTTCCTATTTCCTCGCATAAAAGTTTGTCTTCATTATGTCATTCATGCTCTATTAATAAAGCACATCAACAACCTTTTCGTGTCACTAGTCTCCAAAGTCATGAGGCCCTTGAACTTATTTACACGGATGTGTGGGGACCCGCTAGTTATACTGGGATTGATGGATCACGATATTACCTAATTTTTGTTGATCATTATACAAAATATATATGGTTTTATCCCATGACCACTAAATCTGGTGTTTCTACAATTTTTCCGCACTTCAAAAAATTTGTTGAAACCCGATTTCAAAAATCCATCAAAACCTTATACTCCGATAATGGAGGTGAGTTTATTGCTTTAAAATCCTATCTCTTACTTCATGGCATAACTCACCTCACCACTGCCCCTCACACTCCACAACAAAATGGTGTTTCTGAACGTCGTCACCGTCACCTAGTTGAAACGGGTCTCACGCTCCTGTCTGATGCAAATCTTGATTTTTCATATTGGCCCCACGCTTTTCAAACAGCCTCTTATCTCATAAACCGTCAACCCACGCCTCTCCTAAACAACAAATCACCTTTTGAAGCCCTTTTTGGTCACTCACCAAATTATTTAAAATTTAAAAAATTTGGGTGTATTTGTTATCCTCTCACAAGGGCCTATAACTCAAACAAAATGCAACCCAAATCCAAAGCCTGCATTTTTCTCGGCTATTCCCCAACTCAAAATGGCTACAAGTGTTTTGAGCCCCAAACAAAAAAATTCTTCATATCGCGCCACGTGTTGTTTGATGAAACCCAAAATCACATCAGCCCATCCTCACCCGTGCCTTCCGAGCTCACTCTGCCCCTTCGAGACCTTCATCAACTGCTTCCTCTTCACTTCGGTGCCCAGCCGACTGCAGTGCCATCCTCCACGGTTTCCGATGCACCGGCACCTTCGCTGCCTCCGGAAGGTTCACCTGCCATTGCTGCATCCTCCCCAGGTAATTTCGCACCTTCTGTTCCTTTATTTTCGGATTCATTGCAAGCTGTAGATCCCAACTCCACCCATCCGAATTCTCATCCAGGTGACAATCGGACTGGGTCTTTCTTAGATTTACCGCTGTCTCTTCCACATGATACAAATTCCGATACAGCTAATCCTCTCCCCAATCCGAATCTCACAAACCCTAACCCAACAAATCCTCAACCTCAACGCACTCACACCATGACCACAAGATCAATGAACCAAATCTTTAAACCCAAACAAATCCACACCGTGTCCAAACATCCTCTCCCTCCTACCATTGAACCAACAAGTGTGAGTCAAGCCATCTCTCAACCTCACTGGCGTGAGGCCATGTCCACAGAGCTTACTGCTCTGCTGAAACATGGAACTTGGGATCTCGTTTTACCCACTGCTGATTGTAAACCCGTAGGGTGTAAGTGGATATTTCGGGTAAAACGGAAAGCTGATGGTTCTGTTGATAAATTCAAAGCCAGACTCGTGGCTAAGGGCTACAATCAACGTCCTGGAGTTGATTACACTGAGACCTTTAGCCCTGTAGTTAAACCAGCTACTATTAGGGCTGTACTGTCTATTGCAGTGATGAATGGATGGAATTTGAGGCAGATGGACGTAAATAATGCTTTCCTAAATGGTGACTTAACTGAAACTGTTTTTATGGCACAACCTCCGGGATTCAAAGATCTGTCCAAACCCCACCATGTGTGCAGACTCAAAAAGGCTATCTATGGGCTTAAACAAGCCCCACGGGCTTGGTACACTGCCCTCAAAACTGCCATTCTTCATCTGGGGTTTCGAAACTCCAAGGCAGACTCTTCTCTCTTCATCTACAGCCACGGCTCCACTCTTTGCTATCTCTTGGTGTATGTTGATGATCTCATCATCACAGGAAATAATCCATCTCTTGTGACTTCCATCATTAAACAGTTGGGTGATAAGTTTTCTCTCAAGGATATGGGTTCCCTTCATTTTTTCTTGGGGATTGAAGTGATTCCTACCAGAGCAGGGTTATTTCTCTCACAACATAAATACATCCGTGAGCTGTTAGACACTACAAGTATGAGTGGTGCGAAAGATGTCTCAACCCCTCTCTCCACTACTCAACCTCTTCACCTGATTGATGGCACGGCTGCTGTGGACAGCTCTGTTTTTCGTCGAATCATTGGCAGTCTTCAATATCTGTCCTTGACACGTCCAGATATCTCCTTTGCAGTCAACAAACTATCTCAATTTATGCATAAGCCGACTGCAAATCACTGGACAGCAACAAAACGGCTCCTCCGCTACTTAAAACAAACCATTTTTTATGGTATTCAGCTCCAAAAAGCTGGACCTTCTGTTCTAAGGACATACACTGATGCTGATTGGGCTGGCAATATGGATGACCGCACGTCAACTTCTGCTTACATCAGTTTCTTGGGTCCTAATCCAATTTCTTGGAGCTCCAAGAAACAACGTGCAGTTGCAAGATCCTCAACCGAGGCTGAATACCGGGCACTAGCTAATGCGGCTTCCGAGACAATGTGGTTGTCTACACTTTTCCAAGAACTTGAACTTCCATTCAAAGACTCTCCTCATCTATTATGTGACAATATTGGAGCCACACACTTAAGTTTCAACCCAGTCAATCATTCACGCATGAAACACATTCAAATCGATCTTCACTTTGTGCGTGACTTAGTCCAAAAAGGTAGCCTTCAAGTCAGACATGTACACACTCAAGACCAGTTAGCTGATCTCCTCACCAAGCCACTGTCCAAACAGCGTACAGAATTGCTACGTTCCAAGATTGGTCTTGCCGATGGAAGCCCAATCTTGCGGGGGCGTATAAGGGAAACATGTGTGGATTCTACTCAAATCAAAACAGAGCATGTTTAGCCTAAAAATCATGACAAATATTCGGTCATAAATTCCATACTTGTAGCTGATTCTATTTTTGTATTATATAGCTGTCTGCTGTAAACTTTAGCATAATTCTAGCATTACCGTATATGTATTTCCTAAATTAGCTTCTTTTCATTCTTGTATATAACAATACAGATTTCTATCAATAAAGGTGCGGGAATATATTCATTGAAACCTCTGCAGTACTTTTTATCTATATTCAATGAGAGTAATATTTTAGCCATATATATATATATATATATATATTTATAAAAATAAAATTACAGGTTAATATGGTTTTATGTTGTGCGATTATAAAATTATTTATATTATAAAATAAATCAATCAAATTAGATGATTTTATATTTTTATTTTTATGTTCTTAATGGATATATAATATAAAAATGATGAGTATAAGAGTTTAATATTAAAAGACGTGTGTGGATAATGATTTGTGAATAGCAAAATTCATGTGTTTGATATTGTTGTACAGTCCTAATTTGTTAATGTCCATTTCACGTGCGTGGAATTATGATCTCAATCCCGACAATGTCAGCATCTGAATTTCAATCTGAAATTGTCATCCTCGTAATTGGACGTTTGGGCTGGTAAGACAACTTGAGATCCAAGAAAATGAGAAAAACGAAACTACTTGTGTTTTTCCTTTTGTGTAGTCGAAGGCAAAAATTATGTTGTCGGTATGACTTTAGTTTTATGAGGGCTGTATTTCTATAAATCGATTTTATTAAATGATTACTAGTGACAAAAATGATAGAAAAATAATCATTTGAGTACTGCTATTAAAAATTTACATAAAATGAGATAAGATAAAAGTTAAAAATTAAATATGGTATTATTAAAATATAATTAAAATGTGAAATTTGAATTTTGATAAGACTATTTTTACTCAACAGAGTCACTTTGGGGTGAGAGCCATATTGAGGGATGAATCTGGTGGCATGATTATGGCTATATCAAGAAGGGAGGAAGACATTTATATGGTGGAGGATCCATCATATGAGAATCCCTCATTTGATTCTTAAGGGATATTCAGTCGCTGTTGTGGAAGCTATTCAATAAAATCAAGAAGAATAGTCTAGTTACGGTTCTTGATATGGGAGATTCGGACCTTGTTATCTCATTGTCATTCATTTGATGTTCTTCATGTTGCTTGATAGGGAAATGAGATAGCGCATCGTTTGGTCCAAAATGCATGCTTTGTGGATAATACTCTTCAATGGTGGCACAACCCTCCAGATTTTATTTTAAGTTGCTTGGAAGTGGATGCTGAAGGCCTGTCTATTATCTAGTATTTATAGGCTCATACGTGTTTGTGTGGACTAGACTCTCATTGAATCTGTTCATCGATATTGAATGAAGCAATATTTGTTATTAAATAAAAACCTAAAAACAAAAAAGAAAACGGTCGACCTCAATTTCACCCTGGTCTTGTCCAAGTCTATATAAAGCTTTGCATTATAGCTTTGATTGAGAATTTGCGCATGCATTGAATAGAGTCTATATAAAGCTATGCATTATAGCTTTGATTGAGAATTTGCACATGCATGGTATAGAGTAGGAAGGAGTCTCCCAAATCCAACAGCATGTGGGCACGCAAATTCATCTTTTTAAGGGATTGTTTGGACCATAGGATAGAATGAGATGATTTTAAATAAAAATTAAAAATTAAATAAAATATTATTAAAATATTATTTTTTAATATTATGATTATTTTAGAATTTAAAAAAAATTAAATTATATAATATATTTTATATAAAAATTTTAAAAAAATTATAATTATGGGATAAGACGATTTTTCAATCCAAATGACCCTTTAATATGTATTGTTCAATCATTATTTTACAAATAGCAATATTATTGACAGAAGGCTTATTTGGAAAGTAAGCTCCTCTCATCTTATATTAAATTTTTTCATAATTTTATTCTTGAATATCATTCAAATACAAAATATTTTAATTTTAAATTTTTAACTTTTTGATGTAATAATTATAAATTTTTCAAATCTTTAAGAAAAAAAAGACATATATTACTTATTCAAATTTTAAAATAATAAATAATATTAAAAAACTATATTATAATAATATTTTAATTCAACTTTTTTTTTCATTTTTTAAAATCTAATAAATATCTTAATTTAAATTATTTTATTATTATTTATAGATCAATTTATTTTATTTAATTTTATCTCAATATCTAAACAATGTCTTAATGACTCGGAAGGAGTCATTAATTTATTTACGTTTATTTATTCTTGTCTATTCTATGAATAAATGTGTACGTGTATGCAGCAGACAACAGTATATTTTCTCATTCCCATTTTGTCCCTCTCGTATGCAGTAAAGAAGTTTTTTCTCCAAATTTTATCTTCAATTTCTATTCTAGGAATAAATGAGGTTATAGAGCTCTGCAGTAACTTTTCTGCGAATTTTGTTTTCCCATTTTGTCCTTGATTTTCTCTAAATTTCATTTTCTAATTTTATCACTCTTCATTTTTGCTTTTTTCTATTTTGTCCTTATCATTTCTTTTGTTTAATTAAAAAATTTACGTATTTGTCTCATACTACACACTTGGTAGGCATAGCATTGTCTTATTTAAAATTTTTTTAAAAAATTAGAAAAATGTAATATATGATATGTAGAGATGTTGAATAGTAAAATATATTGAACTAAAAAAAATTTAAAAGTTAGTCAATTAGACCTAAAAATGAATAAGCTGGTTACTTGATTTGGAAAACATGCCTTGCACGTTGTAGTAAAACTAGTGCTATTTATAAGAGCCTATCATATTTGATATTACAATGGTTTTGATGTTTGTTCTTGTGCTGCTTATTCACTCATGCTTTATTTGTAATTTGCTTGCCTCTTAAAAAGAAATAGTGCTAGCTAGCCTTCTATTCAAGAAACTTCTTGATGGGAGGGATTGATTGATCACTCATTTCTTAGAAAATTCTAAATTTTGAAGAGTCTTAGAGCTAAAAAATAAAACATGAGAGTTACAAAACTCAAAGCACCATTTTTTTGTAGAGGTAGTAGGTGAATTGACTCCGGTCTTCTGGCTTTACTATTCTTATTCCATTTATGGCATTATTGTTTTCCTTTGCTTAGTATTCCCTTTTCTGTTTCATTATTCATACTTACAATTGTTCAGTGCATCAGTATCATCTGGTCCTTGATTTTGAATTCATGGGTCATTCTATTCTAGTTTTGGAAGATCATGTTACCAGATTTATTGACGTTTTGTAGTATTCTGATTTTTTTTTTCTGTCTGTTTAGGGAGTGAGAGGAAATTAAATCGATCATAGAAAAGTGGTTCCGTACAGTACTGTTTTAGTACTTGAAGCTTGAGAACATGTCTTCTGCATCTTGGATCACATCTATCTCATGCTTGAACCCTGTGATTCAATCCTCCACTCCAGTCACAATATTCTAGTGGCTAAGATTCATTTTTCTCTCCCCATGTCCTAAAAGAATTTTGCTATCTTCCGTTGACGTCGCCTTCTTGCTCACCCTCTTGGTGTTTGGAGTTTTGAAGCTTTACTTAAAGCTCACTTCCAATGTCTCACCTAGCCCTGACCTCCGCAAGCCCCTCATTAGAAACAACAAGACTAATCTGAGGACTACACTCTGGTTTAAGCTCTGTCTGACTATTAGTGTTCTCCTAACAATTTGTTACACCGTTTCGTGCATTTTGGCGTTCAGTAGAATTAAGTAGTTGCCATAGAAGCTAGTTGATGGACTATTTTGGCTAGTCCAAGCCTTGACTCATACAGTAATCACAGTCTTAATCATCCATGAAAAAAGGTTTCAAGCTGTTACTCATCCCATGTCACTTACAATCTATTGGGTTGTAAACTTCCTTCTTGCTACCTTGTTTATGGCATCTGGGATTATACGATTTGTCTTCGTTGAAGAACCCAGCCAAGACCCCGATTTGAGACTGGATGATGTAGTTTCTTTGGTTTCTTTTCCATTGTCCACAGTTCTTCTTTTTGCTGCTATTACAAGATCTAATGGGATCACAGTGATTAGAGAAAGTGAAGCAGTTCTTGATGTAGAAATGAAGTCATATGAACCCCTTTCAAGTGTGATTGGATTTGCCTCAGTTTCTATAATGTCCAAGGCCTTTTGGCTTTGGATGAATCCCCTGCTGACTAAAGGCTACAAATCTCCTCTCAAGATTGAAGAAATCTCGTCTCTTTCACCTGAACATAGAGCTGAAAGATTGGTTGTGCTGTTTGAATCAAATTGGCCTAAACCACATGAAAAATCAAAGCACCCGGTTCAAACAACATTGTTCAGGTGCTTTTGGAAGGAAATTTTCTTCACCGCCTCTCTTGCCATTATGGGGCTTTGTGTCATGTTAGTAGGGCCCATTCTTATACAAATTTTCATGGACTTCACCTCTGGGAAGCGAAGCTCCCCTTATGAAGGATACTACCTTGTATTCACTCTACTCTTGGCAAAATTTGTCAAAGTTTTAACGACTCACCAATTTAAGTTCAACTCTCAGAAGCTTGGAATGCTTATTCGATCCACCCTTATCACCTCTTTGTACAAGAAGGGCTTGAAGTTGACTGGTTCTGCTAGGCAGGCGCATGGAGTTGGGCAAATAGTGAATTACAGCAGCTCTCTGATATGATTCTACAACTATATTCTATATGGTTAGTGCCTTTGCAAGTTTCTATGCCTTTGGTGTTCCTATATAACTACCTTGGCGCCTCAGTGCTTACAACAGTTCTAGGACTTCTTGGTGTGGTGATATTTATGGTAATGGATGTCAAAAGGAATAGACAGTTCCAATCCAATTTGATGAAAGATCGTGATTCGCGAATGAAGTCAACAAATGATATGCTCAACTACATGAGAGTGATCAAGTTCCAGGCATGGGAGGAACACTTCAATAAGAGAAAACAAGCATTCTGGGAATCAGAGTATGGATGGCTTCCCAAGTTCATGTACTCGATATCTGGCAATGTTATTTTGCAGTGGAGCACCCCATTATTGATATCAACCCTCATATTTGCTACTGCTCTTTTCTTCGGAGTCACACTTGATCCAGGGACAGTGTTCACGACGACAACAATCTTCAAAATCTTGCAGGAACCAATCCAGTCATTTCCTCAATCAGTGATCTCAATTTCTCAAGCAATTATATCACTTAGGAGGTTGGATAAGTACATGATGAGTAGGGAATTGATGGACGACTCTGTAGAGAGAGAGCAGGGATGTGATGGTAGAATTACTGTGCAGGTTAAAGATGAGGTGTTTAGCTGGGATGATGAAAATGGAGAGGAAGCCTTAAAAAATATAAATTTTGATATCAACAAAGGGGATCTTTCAACTATTGTTGGGACTGTGGGATCTGGGAAGTCTTCTCTCCTAGCATCAGTTTTTGGTGAGATGCACAAATTAAAAGGAGAGGTATGAATTGTAATGGATACTCTCTAGGAGTCTATAAAGGTTTCTACAGATAAAGTCTTTCTGTATTATATTTGTTTAGATCCTCTCCTGTTGTTTAACTGAATTGGATGGTTTATTCTTAGAGAGAAATAGACACATCATGTAGGATTTACAATATTTAAGGATGCATATGTAAGATTTTCTGACATTGTGGACCTCCCATAAGTATTTAATGTGTCTATTATCTCTCTCTACATTGTATTATGTAAAACAAGATTTGCATACTCACATAAGATTTGCTTAGTAGAAGCATGATCAAATATAAATGGTGAAAAACCTTTAAATTGGTAAATTGATTTGAGTTATGAATGTCTAAACAACCTTAACATTTATGGTTTACTAGGTCAGGGTTTGCGGAACAACTGCCTATGTTGCTCAGACGTCTTGGATTCGAAATGGCACCATCCAAGAGAACATCCTATTCGGTTTTCCACTAGATGTAGAGAGATACAAAGAATTCATTAGGGTTTGTTGCTTGGAAAAAGACTTGAAAATGATGGAGTGTGGAGATTAGACTGAGATTGGAGAGCATGGAATCAATTTAAGTGGTGGCTAGAAGCAGCTGATACAACTTGCCCTGGCCGTATATCAAGATTGCGATATCTATCTTCTTGATGATGTTTTTAGCGTTGTTGATGCACATACTAGAACAGAAATATTCAAGGTCACATTAATCCTTATTTTACTTTCTCCATAGTGTGGGCATTCTGAGGAAACTTAATTATTCATTTCGAATTCCTCAAAAAATGGACATAATAGTTTGTCATTTGAAGCATAATTATTGCAACATAAACTATGAAGCAATAGAACACTATTATCAACATTTAGTCAAAGCAGTCTGTTTGCTACATGTTACTGTCTATCTACCATGTTGCTTTGCTATCACATGTTACTTTTACTAATTTGACTTACATGTCGATGTCTCTATGTTTCTTACCAATATGTATCCAAGCATTCTACAGAACTGTGTGAGAGGGGCACTCAAAGGCAAGACCATTTTACTTGTAACCCACCAAGTTGACTTCTTGCATAATGTGGATCTCATCTTGGTGAGTGTGTTTTTTCAAGTCTTCCTGTTTCTCTCTCCCATGCACTCACACGTAAATCTGTTTTCATATGTGTACTTTAAGTGCTTCCTTTTGTTTTGTTTTATGGTACCAGGTCATGAGAGATGGCATGATAGTGCAATCGGGAAAGTACAAGGTGCTACACGATTCTGGCATGGATTTCACTGCACTAGTAGCTACCAATGAAACATCCATGGAGCTTGTAGAGGCGAGCACCACCTTGCTTGGTGAAAATTCCCCCCAATTTCCAAAATTATCTGAAACCTCTTCCAACCATGGGGAAGCCAATGGTGAAAATAACTCTCTAGACCAACCAAACTTTAATAAGGGAACTTCCAAGCTCATCAAAGAAGAGGAGAGAGAGGCTGGCAAAGTGAGCTTGCATGTTTATAAACTTTATTGTACTGAGGCTTTTGGGTGGTGGGGAGTGGCATTAGTGCCGCATTTATCCCTCCTATGGCAAGCATCTTAAATGCTGAGTGACTATTGGCTGGCATACGAAACCTAAAAAGAGCGCGGGGCTATGTCATTCAACCCTTCTTTGTTTATTTCTGTCTATGCAACCATTGCTGCTGTCTCACTTGTGTTGATATTGATAAGATCTTTCTTTATTTCATTTATGGGGCTTAAGACAGCCCAAATTTTATTCGCACAAATTCTCCACAGTAGCTTGCATGCCCCCATGTCATTCTTTGACACAACTCCATCAGGAAGAATTCTTAGTCGGGTAAGAACATGGAGATAGATTTTAGATACTTCTTTTAGTTGTCAGTTTTTATTTTTTATTTTTATACATTGCACTCTTATTCAATTTCCTTTTCAGTGTGTTAATATATCAGTTCCCATCAATCATTACATCAATTCTTATTTTTAAATTGACAAAAAGCACTTATACTCACAAGTCAGTATAGAGGGCATTCCTGTTAGGCCGTTGCTGTGACAAAATTTGATTGCTATTGGCCAATCCTACTCCTTATTGGGTTGTAGATAACTACTTCATTTACTCAGAAAAGTAGTTCAACTCGGTTTTCACATGAAAGATGCTTGAGATTGATAGAATTTTATATTTACTTTTTGACTCTTGTAGGCATCAAGTGATCAGACAAACATTGACCTATTCCTCCCATTTTTTACAAGCTTAATAGTTTCTGCGTACATCTCAGTGATTGGCATCATTATTATCACATGCCAGTATTCTTCGCCCACAGTATTCTTACTAATTCCGCTTGCATGGCTGCATATCTGGTATCGGGTATGAGCTCTCATTGCCTTGTCTTCTCTTGAAAGAGATGAATGATACTTCACATACACATCCATATGCTTTGTAGTTACCCTTTTAGAACGTTTGGTTGAAGTGAGTTCATGTAAATCCATACTGCTAATTTCCGTTTCTTGTGGCTCAAGGGTACTATCTAGCATCGTCTCGGGAGTTAACTCGCCTTGATTCTATCACAAAAGCTCTTGTTATCCATCATTTCTCAGAAAAGTATCTTTGGTGTTGTAACCATCCGCTCTTTCAAGAAGCAAGATAGCTTTTGGGAGGAGAATTTCAAGCATGTTGATTCTAATTTACGAATGGTTTTCTACAATAATGGATCAAATGAGTGGCTAGGTTTCTGTTTAGAATTTCTTGGGAGCTTCATCCTCTGCATTTTAGCATTGTTCACGATCCTGCTACCTAGCAATATCATAAGGCCAGGTATGTGAACCTTTGATGTTTGTTCATAAACACTTTAGAAATATTTTACATGTCAATCATTAGTGATCATTATTTGAGATGCTGAACATGTACACAAAGGATCATTGGCAAAATCTTTCTCACTGTCCTTTCGAAAAGTTTGTGGGTTTTTGAAAACTTAAACATGGATCTGTCAAGTTTCTTAACCTTCTTCCTTTTTGATAACAAGTATCAATTTTTATATGTTTAATGTATTGGAGATCATTGCAGAAAAGAAACTGAGTAATTCATTTGCTCTGCAGAAAATGTTGGTTTATCTCTGTCCTATGGATTGTCCCTAAATGGTGCACTATACTTGGCCATATATATTAGCTGCTTTGTGGAGAATAGAATGGTGTTTGTTGAGCGAATAAAGCAATTTACCAATATTCAATCAGAAGCAGAATGGGAAATTAAAGACTATCTCCCTCCTCCAAATTGGCCTACCCATGGAAAAATTGACCTCAAAGACTTGCAGGTAATTAGGCTTCAAATAATTTTTTTATTGATAAATTAAAACAAACTTTGTGTCTTTGTATTCCTAAATTATCAAAATTTGTCTTACATGGTTTGATTCAGTGGAAAGGTAGAAAAGTTGTTTTGATGCAAGCATAGAAATCAATAAAAAGTACTTCACTGGATATCCTTTCACTAGCAAACTTTAAAAGAATAATTTACTCACAAACACAAAACTAGTAAATATTATTTCTGAATTTGAATCAAACCATGGTGATACCTTGAATCTTGGGCATGTAGGTCAGATATCGTCCAAACCCTCCCCTAGTTTTGAAAGACATTACTCTAAGTATTTATGGGGGTGAAAAAATTGGTGTTGTTGGCCGAACAGGAGGTGGGAAGTCAACTTTGATCCAGGTTTTCTTTAGGTTGGTGGAACCTTCGGGGGGAAGAATATTTATAGACGACCTTGATATTTGCATGCTAGGGCTTCATGATCTTCAGTCTTGGTTTGGTATCATCCCTCAAGAACCAGTCCTTTTTGAAGGAACAGTGAGAAGCAACATCGATCCAATTGGACAATATTCAGATGAAGAGATATGGAAGGTAAACTCACCACTCTTGTTCCGAATTGGATAGCATTTGGCAATCTATGGAGTCGATTTCTTGGACCCAATTTGTTACTATTGACAGAATAATACGCTTAGCACAAAATAACATTGATGGCATGACATGCTTTTAAGACCTATATGTAGAAAAAGTTTGCATATATTGTTTATTTGTAGAGGTAAAAGAGCTTATTGCTTTTGTAGAGCCTGGAGCACTACCAACTTAAAGATGTGGTGGCTGCAAAACTTGATTCTTTCGATATGTGACTTGCCATTTTTTCAGAATGGTTTTCCAAAACCAATATTAATCAACAATAACAAAACGTTTCCATTATATTTTGAATCCCTAGTTGTTGATAATGAAGAGAATTGGAGTGTGGGGCAAAGGCAGCGTCTCTGTTTGGGGAGGGTTATGCTTATGCACTACAAAATCCTATTCATGGATGAGGCTACAGCTTCTGTTGATTCACAAATCAATTCTGTAATTCAGAAGATCATCAGGGAGGATTTTGCAACCTGTACAATTATGAGCATTGCTCACCGAATACCCACTGTTATGGACTGTGATAGGGTTTTAGTAATAGATGCAGGTCTGTGCTTCTCTCTTTTCTTTTGTTTGTATGAACAGATCATGCATTTGCATAGCTTATTGGTTATTGTGATCCACATTCTTCCTTTCAATATCTCATTGCCACAGCTATTGAAGTTAGTCAAGAAAAAAGACTTTGGGCACAAGAACATGCCAACAAATAAAAAAGGATCATTGTATTATAGTATCAACCCACTTTAGCTACAACTGGTTTAGAAATTTACATCCAGAAAATGGTCCAAATAATCTCATATTACAGATTTCTTGAGATGGGAGGACTGATATATGTTGGTACCAAATATTTCCAACTTAAATAAAGTAGTTTCCTCTATCTTCCATTAGGATTTTAGATACAGATCTCCAAGAAATCAGCTATCTATGCACATCTTATTTTATTAATATCCCTTTATGCATGCATATCTTAAATGATATATAGGTTACAAACATGAGTTGTCATGGAACAAAATATTGGAGTGTGTTCAAATATTTTCCATAGAAACAAACAAGCGAGCTTTAGATCCTTACATATTGCTCAAGCTGCATAAATGTAAACTGCATATTAAGTTTATTATTTTGTAGGATTCTCCTAATTACCATATGATGTTTGAAGCTTATACACCCCTTTTTTCTCTTTATACTTCTTAACAGGACGAGTTGGGGAATTCGATAAACCATCTTGCTTGCTTGAGCAGCTATCACTCTTTGGGGCATTGGTTCAAGAGTATGCCAACCATTCGTCTAGACTGTAAGACCTATATGATTCCCTATCCAACTCTGCACCCAGTCTTGCCCAATTGTTTGGGGTTTCCCATTATATTCCATGACAGAAATCCCTATCTAGGAAGCTAATGCATGGGATTTGGGTATCAATAGCCACCGCTCTAATGGTCAGAAAATTTATTAGGTACTCCTGAAAAACATGTTGTACTTTTATCCTATTACACGGATGCCATGTCATTATAAATTAGTGTGATGGAGATCCCAATATTAATGCCGTTCAATATACTATTATGTCATCACAATGACGCATGTATATGAAAGTGAGGTTCATAATTTTTTTTTCAAGGATTAGAAAGTACAAAAATTTTCACATTTGATCTTGAACTTATAAAAGCTTTAATCTGTTGAAATTTTGAGGGGTGTAAAAAAAAAAAAAAAAAGAAATAGGAATACTGGTTAAACCAGATTGGACTCGATTGGTTCGGTCCGATTTTGTAAGAACCAAAACCGGTGTGGTACCGGTTTTCATATTTTCGAAACCAATTTAAACCGGATCGACATTTATATTTATAATTTTTTATATTATATTATATATTATATATTAAATTTCTAATTCATATAACATGAAATTCTAATTTTATTATTCCAGTTTATTAATCTTATAATGTAAAATTAATATAACATAAAATTAATCTTATGATTTTTAATATAACATATAAATTTTAATCTTATAATAAAAAATTAATATAACATACTCATATAAATATTATTTTTGTAAATACATTTTTACATATTTGATTATATATACTCATATAAAAAGTCTAGAACTTATATAGGCTATAGTTAAATTCAATACCATACTAGTATGTGTTAATTATTATAAAAGAATTTACTTATACTATAATATAAATAGACTAATAGTAGAGTATATGTAAACATCATATTATTATTAACATATATAATCCGTACAACAGAAAAAAGGAACCTGACCAAAATCGAAAAAATCGAAAGTTCTAGTTTCAGTAATGAATCGGTTAGGAATCAGTTCTTAAATCTTCAAAACCGGTGTATACCAGTTCGGTTCTAAAAAATATACAAAAGTGAACCGGTTACACCCCTAGAAATTATAGAGCATTTCTTGCTCTAAGTGGCACAACTAATGCTTCATGGTTGATCGAAGCTACCATTGTATACGGATTGTTGCTTCCTAAGGACAAGCTGAGAGAGGAAAATGAAATGAGAATTTTGTGATTAGTAGTAAGATAGTTTGTAAATAGTAGTGAGATAATTTGAGCTAATGTGTTATTGGATTTTGAAAAATGAGAGAGAAAAGGTTGAATAAAAAATATTATAAAATTAAAATATTGTTAATATATAATTTTTTAATATTATTTTTATTTGAAGATTTGAAAAAGTTAAATTATTTTTTTATTTTTTGTTTGAAAGTTTGGAAAAGTTATAATAATTAGTTTGAAAAAATTGTAATGATTAGTTTGAAAGTATTTATGTTTTGAGTAATATTTGGGAAAGAGATGATATGAAAATTTTGGGATGAAAACGTTTTCAAACAAACCCTAAATGGATGCTATCCATTATTTTACACTAAATTAGATACTATTCATTTCAATTGAAATGAAGAGGATCCGATTCGTTTCTTAACAAGGATCAACCAAGTATTAACCAAGTATCTGATTCTTCTCTGTTGTATTTAAGTAGTGAGATGATCTCATATACTCTATGAATAGTAGTGAAAGTGTAATGAAAAATTATTGAATAGTAATACAAAATAGTAAAAAATAAGTTAAAAGTAATGATAAAATAGTAAATAGTAGTTGAGTTTGAGAAAGTAGTAGATATTCAATTGTTTAGCTTGATTTTCTCTTGGTTTCCAGGTTTAGTGGTTTTTATGTTTTTTCCTTGGCTTGATTCGTGGTTATTTAGGCTTGTTAGAGTTTTTATGATTTTCTTATCTAGGCTTGTTTAGACTTGGTCTTATTAATAGGCTTGTTTATATTTGTTTTCTGGTTTGGTTTTTTGTTGGTCTTGTATTTGGGAGGGTTTTTATTTTCCTTATTTGTAATATCCCAAATACTTAGTTTGTAATCACGATATTCCTCCGCCATAAATGAGAACATATTAATAAACTTGGGATGAGGTCACAAGACGTGTGGCTATCGGCTCTTCGAAAAAAAAAAAGTTAGTAGATATTTAAAATTATTTAACGTTTATTTGAGAATAAGTTGAGCTCGAGTTTGTTTTATCAAATTTTATTTTATATTCATAAACAAATCATTTATTGTTTAAGCGAACTTTAGTTTGTTCACAAGCTATTTAATTTTGACAATATAAATTATTTATATTACATTTATTGTAACTTTATATACAACTTTAAACAATAGACAATAAACTAAGAGTATTTGTGAATATTTTAATATAATTTGCATATATGTAATCAAATTATATATATCAATGACTATATTCATAAAAAGATGCTAGCAACATGAGTACTTTTAGGAACATGATTTCAAGAAAGGTGAGGCTTTCTCTCTAGTGTTCTGAGAACATAGAGATTTTTCTCTTGAACGTAGTTCGAAGAGGCTGGTCTAGTGAGTTACGTAAGGTGTTGGTTTGTTACGCAAGTGCTGTTGCTAGTTTATTCATGGCAGAGGAACTGTCCAACCTCTATGCAGGGCTACAGCTTACAGAGGAGGAGAAGCAAGAAGTCCACGTTCCAGTGAAGGAAGTTCTGTTATCCATTGAAAAAAGCAAGAGATGCTTGGTAGCCCTTGTAGTAGCTGATAAGGAGGTTAATAAAGGAGCTTTTCGGGCCACGATGAGTAAAGCATGGAAAGTGGAAGGCCAAGTCTTTTTCAAGGAACTCAGCTTCAACAAAGTTCTGATAGAGTTTTAGAATATCTATGAGAAGGAACGGGTCCTGGAGGGAAGGCCTTGGTCTTTCGACAAGTCCCTTGTGTGTTTATTGAATTGCGAAGGTTGCTTGGCACCGAAGGATTTTGAATTTAATATCGAACCTTTCTGGCTACAACTGCATGATCTTCCCTTTGCTAGCATGAATAAAACTATGGGAGAGAAGGTGGGAGCGGCAGCTGGATAGGTTATTTCAGTAGACGTAGATGCAGGTGACATGACATGGGGAAGCTATCTAAGGGTCAAAGTGCTGCTGGACATAACAAAGCCCCTTATCCGTGGTAAAGTCTTAAGTATGGGAGGAAAACGTTATTGGATACCTTTCAAGTATGAAAGGCTACCAACCTTTTTTTTTAAGTGTGGGGCAATCAAGCATGAAGTACCGTCTTGCTCAAGATCTCACTTGGGTGGAAAACCACGAGAGGAAGCTGCAATGCAGTATGGATCCTGGCTTAGAGCCAGCTCCCAGTAGAGAAGTTCACAGTTCTTTGGCAAGAAAGGAGGTGAATTCGAGAATTCAGGCAGTTGGTGCCAAAACAAATCTGAAGGAAGTAGGTATGACAGAGATGGGATGGGATAGGATGATCATGGCAAGCATGCATCAGATTTAGAGCAAGCTGATATGGGGAGCTCTGACAACTACCAACTCAGTGGACTTTTACATGGCAAAGATAGCAAGTACAATACCAACAACCAATATGACATCCCCCTCCAGGCAAGCTGTGATAGCCTTGGAAATCCCCACGTGACCAAAGAGGATGCCAGGAACCACGTGCAATCTTGCCAGGAACCACGTGCAATCTAATCTAGTCCCACCCAACAATGACCTGGCTACGAGGAATGAAGGACTGCACATTACAAGTCCTCCCAGGGACACCCCTCAGGTGAGCTCTCCCTCTTAAAACTCTCCTATTAAACAAGTTAGGATGGGTCACCCTAAAGGACCCACATGGAAAAGAAGAGCAAGGTGCCTAGGTCCAAAGGGAGTACAGGACCCCTCAAAGATCCAGGAACCTCCTGATGTTCCCATGTTTGAGATCAATGACAGAAACAATAAGAAAAGGCCAGGCGAGGAGTGGCATGGACTCATTATGACTAGAAGGAGAGCAAAGCAAGCTAAGTTGGCAGTGGCTGGTGTCCAGCCCTGCCAATCTCCATGAAACACTTAGCTTGGAACTGTCGAAATCTTGGGAACCCTCGGACAGCTCGTGAACTTCACCTCTTGGTGAAGGAGAAGAGCCCGAATGTGATTTTTCTGGGTGAAACTAAGTGTAGAAGGGAAAGAATTGAGTCCATCAGGGACAAACTTAATTTTGACTCCTTTTTTTCAGTGGACTGTAATGGTAGGAGTGGTGGTTTGGCCTTTATTTGGAAGAAGGAAATTGAGGCTGAGGCTGAGTTAGACTCATATTCACACCACCATATTTCCATCTTTGTTAAGTAAGATGTTTTGAGAAATAAAATGATCTAACTGGCTTCTATGGCCAACCTGCAACTGCAAAAAGAAGTGAAAGTTGGGACCTTTTGAGACTATCCATACCAATATCAACAACCCTTGGCTGTGTGTAGGAGATTTAAATGAAATCCTCATCCAAGAAGAACAAACAGGCTCTAATGCTCGCCCCTTCAAACAAATGGAGGATTTCAGAGTGGCTCTAGCTGAATGTGGATTGAATGATATTAGTTATATTGGCTCCAAGTATACCTAGTGCAATAAGAGGGAGGGTTCGAATTTCACAAAATCTAGACTGGATAGAGCCTTAGTAAATGAGGATTGGCTAAGCATCTATGCTAATAACCAGACATATATACTCCCAGGCAGTGCTCGGACCATAACCCTCTTTTGATAGAGTGTGTGAATCCTGATCAAGAAGATGTCCCAAAACAGAAGATTTTCAGGTATGAAGTAGCTTGGGGAAAAAGAGAGGGCTGTAGTTAACTGGTGCAAGTTGCATGGAAACAGAATTTTTCTGAGAGACTAAAGATCACATCTATTAGGAAAGTGATGGAATTATGCAGAAACAAACTCAAGTCTTGGAGCAAAGAGGCATTTAGAAACCATAAGAGGGTACTAAATCAAAAAAGAGAAGTATTAAGATAGCTACAAGAGTCTGACCTAGGCCAGCTTAGTGGCCAGATTAAATCTGTTCAGAGAGAGTTAGACGGACTTCTGGAAGAGGAAGAGCTGAAGTGGAGACAAAGAGCCAAGCAAAAGTGGTTGAAAGATGGAGATAAGAATACCAATTTTTTCCATAAATGTGCTACTCAAAGGAAACAAGTAAACTTTATCAAGAAGGTTGCTAGTGAGGAAGGTGTGTTAGCATACAATCAGGAACGGATTGCCAAAACTTTCCAGTTCTTCTACCATAACCTATTTACCACCTCCAAACCATCGAGTATAGAAGCAGCTCTGCAGTCTTTCCAACCTTCAGTCAGTGAAGAAATGAATGATGTGTTAGTTCAGGAGTTTACAGAAAAGGAAGTGGTTACAGCTATTAAAGGCATGAACCCACTGGGATCTCCTGGTCCAGATGGATTCCAAGCTGCCTTTTAGCAACATCACTGGGACACTGTTGGTAAGAAGGTTACAAAAGCGGCTCTTGAAGCCCTCAACCACAGAAAGGGAATTAGTGAGTTCAATCAGACCTATATAACTCTGGTCCCTAAAAAGAAATCCCCTCAAGCTGTTACAGATTATAGACCCATCAGCCTATGCAATGTTCTATACAAGATCATTTCTAAAGCAATTGCTAATAGGCTCAAACTCATCCTGCCCAACATTATCTTCCTAACTCAGGGTGCTTTTGTTCCAGGGAGATTAATCTAAGATAATGTGGTTGTTGCATATGAGCTATTGCACACTATGCAAACCAAACTAAAAGGGAAAATGAATGGTTTTATGGCCTTAAATCTGGATATAAGTAAGGTCTATGACCGTGTGGAGTGGGTTTTTTCGCAAAGAATCATGGAGAAGATAGGTTTTGCTGACAGGTGGATAAGTTTAGTGATGAAGTGTGTATCTACTGTTAGTTACTCATTGCTAGTTAATGGAAGCCCTCAAGAACCTTTCTCACCTTCTAGAGGAATCAGGCAGGGAGATCCTCTATCTCCCTATCTCTTCATAATTTGCTCATAATTCTTAAGCCACAGCCTCAACCAAGCTGAAGTGCAGGGCCTTGTTTCTGGTATCCCAGCTATTAGAGGGGGCTTACATGTTACTCACCTGTTGTTTGCAGATGATAGTCTGGTCTTCTGTAAGTCAAACCCAGCTGAGTGGAGTAGGTTACAGCAATTCCTTAGCAAGTATGAAAAAGCCTTTGGTTAGAGATTGAACCTGGACAAAACCTCTATATTCTTCAGCAACAACACCAAGATAGAGGTGCAACAAACCATCCTCCAACAGGCAGGGATTAAAGCCCCTGGTCCGTTTGATAAGTACTTGGGTTTACTAGCCTATATTGGAAGACAAAAAACTAAAGCCTTCAGTTCAGTGCTGGATAGATTCAAGTCTAAAATGGCAAATAGGAAGACTGGTGTGCTGTCCCAAGCTGGGAAAGAGACCTTGCTAAAATCTGTGTTGCAGTCAATCCCAACCTATAGCATGGGAATCTTTAAACTCCCTAAGTCTATTATAAGATGTCTCAACCAGTTGTTGCAGTCCTTTTGGTGGGGTCAAAAAGATAACAGGTTGAAAATACACTGGCTGAGTTGGCAGGCCCTTGGAAAACCAAAGAAAGAAGGGGGACTGAGTTTTAGAGATTTTGAGTATTTTAACCTTGCATTATTGGCCAAACAAGGGTGGAGGATCATCAAAAATCCATCCTCCCTTGTAGTTCAGATCCTAAAGGTTAAATACTTTTTGACTTCAGAGTTCTTCTCAATCAAACCAATGGCTAGTGATTCATTTGTTTGGAGGAGCTTCCTTTCAGCAAGAGCTGTTCTAAAGGAGGGGCTTATGTTGAGACTAGGAGATGGACAAAAAGTTAAGATTTGGCAAGATAGGTGGCTTCCATGCCCTTCATCATACAGAGTGCAATCTCCTGTTACCATCCTCACAGCTGATGCAACAGTCTTTGAACTTATTAACCGAGACACAATGTAGTGGGATCTACCCGTCATCTAAGCTATTTTTTCAGAAACTGAGGCAAGCTCAATCTGCAAGATGACTCTTAGCCCGTGTAGGAACCAAGATGTGTTGACCTGGAGGTGCTCAAACAATGGGAGATTCACAGTGAGAAGTGCCTATCACTTACAAGGCTCCATCAAAGAAGACAGCAAGGGCCAATCCTCAGAAAAACTGTGCCCTTCAAGCTTTTGGAACAGAATGTGGGGCATCCAAGCTCCTCAAGCCACCAAGGCCTTCCTGTGGAGGGCTGCAAAGGAGTCCCTTCCTACAAATCTGAATCTGCATAAGAGAAATCAGGTGGAGTCTCCACTATGCCCAATATGTCTCAAGTACCCTGAATCAGTCTCACATGCCCTCTGGACCTATGCAGCAGCTCAAGACATGTGGTCTAAAAGCTCAAGAAGGGTTCAGAAACTGGACATCCTAAATGGCTCTTTCAAAGCAATCCTAATGCCATTATGGAACCAATTGTCCAGGAGGGAATTTACAGAAGTTGCAGTAATTGCTAAGGCAATTTGGCAAAGGATGAATACTTGGATCTTTGAGAAAAAGTTTCAGTCCCCTTCTCAAGTGTCAAAGCAGGTTCATGCTGAGTGGTAGCCATTGTTTCTTGGTTAGAAGGTGGGGGGAAGCAGGTTAAGCACCAGATGACACCTAGTTCTGCATGGTCTGCTCCTCCACCAGCCTTCTTCAAAGCCAACTGGGATGGAGCTATTGATAAAGATAATTCTAAAGTTGGAATTGGGGTGATTGTAAGAGATTCGGAGGGCTTGGTTATGGCCTCTCTATGTTCCTCTATTACACTAAATTTTGATCCTTCGCTTGGGGAAGCGGTAGCAGCCTTGAAAGCAACTATCTTGTGTGCTGAACTGGGTTTAACTCATATTGTACTAGAAGGTGATGCTCTCAGTGTAGTTCAGGCTGTCCAAAATGAAGAAGAAAATTGGAGCGCTTTTGGTATGGTAGTTAGAGATGTCAAGTCCATGTTGTCAAAGGTTTGGGTGTGGTCAATTCATCATACTCCTAGGGAGTTAAATGTAATTGCCCATATTCTAACAAAGTATGCTCTTACTTGTTCAGAGGATTGTTGTATCCTTCTGGAGGATTACCCTCCATATATCCAGCATTTACTCTAATGAAATGCATTTGATCTTTTCAAAAAAATAAAAAGGAACATGATTTCTTTTTATATTTTTAACTACTTAGAAGTATTTTAATTATAAATTTCAATATAATACTATAAAGAATAATAAATGTGAAGTTAATTGAGTTTATACGAATCAATTGTGTTGAGTATTATCTAGGTTGTATCACTTAATAAATTATCATAATTTTGCACTTGAGTTTGATCAAACTGATTTCGAGTATATATAGTTTGTTAAGTAGTCCTGTTCATGTATGGTCCAAAACTATATGGAAGCATACGTCATATATCAATATAGTATAATAGTATATGACATATAATAGATGCAATGTAGATATAAAATATATTTTAAAAAAATCGAAATATATATATCAACCAACAATAACTCGTTTAAACTTTATTTCAAAATTACAATTTTATTATTGTTGAATTGTAATATTAATATTTCTCATTATGTTTATGTTCTTATTATCGTAATTGTATTTATGCACTTATACTCATATTTATTATTGTTGGATTTGTAATATTGGGTTTATTATAGGTTAAAATCTAAAAATATTGGTATTTTTTGTTAGTAGGTAGTCTTCTTATTATTATTATTATTATTTTTATATTGTAGCCACTAATAAACATAGACTTCAACTTTTATATGAAATTATATTAATCAGGTCAAATAGGTTATGCATGTTCAACCCATTTACATAAAACACG
Source organism: Carya illinoinensis (assembly GCF_018687715.1). Classification (NCBI taxonomy): domain Eukaryota; kingdom Viridiplantae; phylum Streptophyta; class Magnoliopsida; order Fagales; family Juglandaceae; genus Carya; species Carya illinoinensis. Next base: position 12,585,021 of record NC_056759.1, on the reverse strand, counting down.
TTGAAATGAGTTGTGTCGTGTTGGTCTATTTTTAATTAATTATTAAACGGGTCAAAACGAATGATATGATATGAATTGTTATTTAAATTGGTCGTGTTAGGGTTTGGAGGTCTGACTCGTTTAACTTAACGGGTTAAGTTCAAGTTGACCCTTATAATAGAATGTATATGATTTGGCACAACATGAATATGATTCACGAACATGTGATTGGCTGTAATGAGCCAAGGATCATACCAATAAGTATGGCTCACACGATCATGGAATGGGGTAGGATCGGGTTCATTGAAGAGGGCGTTAGGAGTAGGGCGTTAGGAAGGGGTAGATCTTTTTTTTCTTTTGGAAAAAGGAAGTGGTAGATCTAAGTAAGCTAAATAGCACAAAAAATCTTAAGAGGAACAAAAAAGAACTTTACAAGGTATAAAAGATATAAAAAGAAGTACTAGGCTACCTAAAAATGAATGATTTGATTGGAGAGAGGAGGAAGGGAGGAGCCAGAGTTCGTTCATCTGCCCTGATGATGAATACCGTGGAAGCATAGCAGCTAGATCTGGGAGGGAGGGTTTTCTTTTTTTTTTAACATTTCTCTGAAAGGCTTTTTTCTCTACCTATCTCTCAACCATCAATAGGACTACAAACTGCTTTCTTTAATGAAAATCTCTAAACACAGGCATGAAATGTGTAGACACCAAGCATGATAGTCTAGGTGGATTAATGAAATGCAACATGTAGCGCATGGGAGGTTTTAGAAGAAAATTCAAAACATGCGGGACAGTCCTCCCTTCTCATGAAACAATGCATTTCATTAACCCTAACTCCCTTGCCATTAAGCCTCTGCCTGACAGTTCCTCCCTTCTCCATTTCTCTATCCATTACAGAACCTTAACCCTAACTCCCCAACCGCACGCCCTCCATTCTCCTTTGATAGTCCTTCCTTCTTAAGGTGCATTTCCATTTCGTGATGGAAACCACATGTACAACATGCTGTATTTCTAGTTTGAAGTTCAGTTTGGGATGTTTTGGTTGTTTGGTTGTCAATTTTGAGGGGAAGAGTGGAGATTTGGCTCTGTTTTAGTGAATGGAAGTTGATTTAGAAATTCTTTCATATTGATGCTTGGATTCATGATGTTGACAAGAACTGTAAATGGAGAATTACTAGTATTTATGGTCATATGGCGGTGGGGCGTCGTAAGGAAGTATGAAAATTGATAAAATATTTATCAAATTTTAATGTCTTTGGTTGTATTTTGACGATTATAATGAGATATTGTCTAATTTGATGAAGAAGGGTGGTCAGGTTTGACATGAAGGACAAATGCAATATTTTAGAGAGGTTTTAAAGGGTCAAATTTTACATGTCTAATTTGCAGGAAGAGGAAGCAAATATTCAAGAGAGGCTTGACCAATTTTTTGCAACCACTGATTGATTGACTTTGTTCCCATCATCACATGTTTTAAATGCACCAACTATTTATTTCTGACCATAATTTCTTAATACTCAACACTATTGGTTCTGTTGTAATTTCATGGTGGGGCAAAAAACCATTTAGATTTGAAACAATGTGGATAGGGTTGATGGGTGTTTTGATATTATCTTTGAATCTTGGTCTGTGAGAAAGGAATTTCACGTTGTTGTAAGGTTGGAATTGCATTGTCTCTTTGTAGTTGTAACTTAGATGAATGGAATAAAAGGCGTGAGTTGAATAGATTAATGGTGATCATCATTTAACAGCTTCCTTATCTGAAATACAATCTTTAAAACATGATATTAATTTGCTATTAGAAAGAGAGGAGTTAACATGGAAAAAACGTTCTAGGGCCCTTTGGCTGCACTTGGGGGATCAAAATTTTAAAAATTTTCATTACAAGACTTCACAAAGAAGAATTAGAAGTTCTATCACTCAACTTCAAGATGATATGGGCTTGTGGAAAGAGGGTCCAATTTTGGAAGAACTTATAACATAATATTTTTTAGGGTTGTTTACAACATTGAACCCAAGGGGTATGGATTTAAGTTATTGACACTTTGCAGCCAAAAGTTTCAACATCGACGAATCATGATCTTTTACAACCTTATTCAAGGGATGAGGTTTGGAAACTTTGTTTCAAATGTAATCTATGAAAGCACTAGGTTCAGATTGTATGCCTCGCCTTTTTCTTTTTTTTTCCCCAAAAATATTGGTCTATAGTGGGGGATGTTGCTATCAAAGTGGTGTTGTCTTGCCTTCATTTAGGTAAAATTTCTCACAAGCTAAATGAGACATTTCTTGTTTTAATTCTAAAGAACAAAAAAATTGGAAAAGTTACAGACTATAGATCAATTAGCTTGTGTAATGCGGTTTACAAGATCATAGCTAAAGTTATTGCTAATAGGCTGAATCTTATTTTTCCATGAGTGATTTGTGAAAATTAATGTGCTTTTGTTCCGGATTGGTTAAGTACCGACAATGTTTTGGTTGCAAATGAGGTTGTCCATTCTATTTGGAAGTGAAGGAGAGGTAAAAGGGGTATTATGTCTTTAAAGCTTGACATGAATAAAGCTTATGATAAGGTAGAATGTAGGGGTGCTACCCGCACCATGCGGTACGGGGTAGACCCCTCCCCGCCCCCCACCCCCACATGGGGCGGATGAGAAATTTCTTCCCCGTCCCTAGCGCCCAGTGTAAGGGGGAGAGGTACCCCGTCCCGCATAACGGGGTGCGGATTGGGAGACAATCCGTCCGCCCCCCCGGGCACCCCTACTGGGCCTTGGGCCCAGAAACCGTTGAAATTGGCCTAAAATGGCCCATAAGCTTTTCTTTTAGGCTCAAAAAAAATTTTAGGCAATTTTCAGCCCATAAAATTATAAGTAAAAAGAAAAAAAAATTTAAAAACCAAATTAAAAAAAAAAAGTTTGCACTATAGTAATTGATTTTATGGCTAATAAAAGTTACTAGTCTAATACCTAATAAATTAATAATAATAACTAAGCTATTATAAAATTGAAAAGCTAAACAAGTACAAAATTACAAACATGAAAGTGTCCAAAGCACATTGTATCAATATTACAAATTATTGAATACAAAATATGAACAAATAATTCAAATTTTGAATATTCCAAAGAGAGAGCTATCAGCTATGCCTTGTTTTTGACCATGACACTTGGGGTGGCTCGAGCTTGAGCAGATATTTATGTTGCAGCGGAGTTAGACGTCATTTTATGTGTTACTACAAGAATTAATACTAAAATTAATAACGATGAAATCGAAATGAATATAAATAAATTAAAATAATAAAATAAAAACAATTATCAGGTAGTCCAAATCTAGACTGATCACCAACCTCCTCATCGGTATCCTTAAAATCTAAAAGATCCAGAACATGAATATTCTTTCCTATTGTCCAACTCTGTGTGCATATCAATGCCTCCACAGTTATGGGAGACAATGAATTACGGAAAGGATCTAATATGCTACCTTTGGTATTAAAGGCTGACTCTGAGGCAACAGTGCTAATAAGAATGACCAAAATATAGCGGGCAATCTCAGAAATGATGGGATATTTCTTTGTTGCATTCTTCCACCATCCTAATATATCGAAATTATCATCATCATCTTGGACCATATCTGCTGACAAATAATTGTCTAACTCCGAAACCACCTCCGTAGATTGATGGACTAGTGTGGGATTTTGTGCGAGGGTCTTAGTCCACAGCATTCTACCCTTATTTGTAGGAGGCCTAGTCATGGTGTTTGTAGAAGGCGTTGGGGTAGGTGTATGTGTCTTGGATACAGTACCACCCTTAATTGCATTAAACTTATCATACAATTTAGTGAGGGTATCTCGAGCCAATTCAACAATAAGATCAGTTCATGCCTGATCGTGAGCAAGTCTCAAACCATATAACAAAACTTTCAGACGAGGATCAAGAATAACACCCACATATAACAAAATATTCATTCTAGTCAAATCTCTCAAATACTTGTCATATTTTAGCATCATGGTCACTGCCATCCCCCTCATCCTTTCATTGGAACCCCTACGCATATCTTCTAATTCTTCTTTCACCCTACATATTTGTTGACAAAACCCATAGAATGTAGGGTACAAAGAACCAGATATATGCAATGTGACATCGTAAAAAAGTCAGAGAAAATTAACAAAAGTTGAAACTACCACTCAATCATCATCATTAGGCTTTCCTAATCCCCCGTGCTCATCAAAGTATTTGACATATTAGATGTCTTCATCACCCAATAATTGAAAGACTGCCTTATATTCTTGGGCTACCTCCAACATCAAGAAGGTTGAGTTCCATCTGGTAGGAACATCAGTACAAAGACCCTTCTTCGATGTTATGCCCGCAGTCTTTGCTACAACTTTGAATTTCTCCAATTTAGAAGGAGAAGACCTCACAAATTTCACAGCCATTCTAACTCGTGCAACCGAGTCATCAACATCTTTCAACCCCTCAGTCACAATTAAATTCAAAATATGTGAAGCACATCTAACATGCAAATATTCACCACCCAAGAATGTCTTATTTGCCTCTTTAAGATAATTATTTAGATATCCCAAGGTAACATCATTAGATGACGCATTATCAACCGAAACAGTTAATATCTTTTCCAACCTCCACTCCTTTATTGCGGCCTCCAAGGCCTTCCAAATCGTGTCACCCTTATGATCAGTTATTTAACAAAACTTAATAATCTTTTTGTGAAGAACCCAACCAGAATCAACAAAATGCACAGGCAACAACATGTAATTCATATTTTAGATAGAAGTCCAAGTATCGGTAGTGAGACAAACTATCAAACCCGCCAATTGGCCCCTCAAAACATCTTTATCTTTTATGTACATCTTTTTAATATCCTTTATCATAGTGTGACGAGAAGGAAGTGTAAATCTCGGTTCCAACTCTTGGAACCCTTTACCCTCCACAAACTGAAAATGCAGCTCATCCATGACAATCATACGAGCTAACTTCCTTCTACACTCATCGGGATTATACTTCGTATACCCCTTCAATGTTGGACCCCTGGCCCTATTACTCTCATCTACCATTTTAATATCTAGTTTAAATTGACCATTCTCTACTAAGGATTTTAATATTGGACTCTTCTTGCATTATTCCTCTAAATGGACCTTCAGCTGGGATGTTCCTTGTTTCCTATAGTGACATCCATATATTCTCTCACAGTAATTACATTTAGCTTGTGGATTGTTGGGGTCACCACTCTCTAGTTTGGTAAAGTGAGCCCAAACTATGGACACATGTTTCTTACCTTATGTAGGCTTCAGGGCAGGGCAAGGTGTACTCCCTGTAGGAGTAGGAGTAGGGTAAGTTCTGAGGCAGGAGAGATATCACTGAAATTTGGATCCATTTGAAAAGACATTCCTGATTCCCCAACACAATAAAAATTTTTTAAAGTGCAATCCAAAACAACACAAAAACCAAAAAAAAAAAAAAGGAAAAAAAAAAGGCATAGTGCAATCAAACACAAGACATAAAAAATAAAAAAAAAAAATGTAATAATACACCAAACAATAAACAAGGCAAAGTGCAATGATTGAAACCAATTTAAAAAAGTTCACAATATTATTAAGCAACATTTTCTTAATCACAACATTTTCCTTTTTTTTAGAAGTACATGAGGTGATTGCATGTTCATTACATACTATCCATAATAATAAATATGGTGAAATATTTACTTATCAATAAATAAATAAATATGGTGAAATCTAATTTAAATATCTATCAATAATTCTTCTATTTTAAACAAAAATTTAAAGAATCATTTTCAAATATTTAAGATAAAATAAATTAATAATTTCCTTTACCGTTAAGATAATGAAATAAATGATAATGAAGTAAAAACCTTATATATAAGACCTTAATTTCTTTCTCTACATTGACATGCAATATCTAGGGCATCTTAATTTCTACACTAAATTCTTGCTTTATAAGTTTATTCTTAGCATTCTCGTACACGTCAAATTAAGGTAAGTGATATATATGTTTTGTTTTTCTTAATCTACTTTCATGTTACTTTCTGTCAAGTAATATAATCTAAAAAAAAAAAAGTTTTGATCTTATCCGTAATATGCACATGCCATAATGTACCAAAAGTTAAAAAAGCCTAGCTCAAGAAACAATAGTATCGTTTGGGATTAAAATTGCATATGCTTTTATATAAACAATACTGTATAAATCTAAAAAAAAAATTAAGGTTTCGGATTGGAAACCTAATTTAGGGTTTCAATCAATGAAACCCCTAGATTGAAATCCCTAAATCAATTTAGAGTTTCTGAAATAATTAAAATTACAAAAAAAAAAAAAAATCAAACAAAATGGAATCAATCACAATCACAGATTCACAGCTACAAAACAGTGAATACACATGCACAATCCATGAATTCATAGCACACAAGTCACAAATTCCCATCCTCTATCTCCAATTCAACCCATCTTTCCTCTAATCTTCGATCAAAACTCAAAAAAAAAAAAAAATAGAGAAAATGTTGCGGAGTGACTTACCTCTACGACGACGAGAGTGGAACTACGAAGTTCGAGTACCGTGTGTCAGGCGTCATGCGAGAGAGAAGAGAGAACAAGAGTGAGAGAGAGAGAGGAAAGAACGAGCTTGGGGGAGAGTGCGGCTGAGAGAGACAGAGAGTGAGAGGAGAGTGTTCGAGAAGCAGAAGGGGAAGGGGACGATGCCCGTTGCCGGGGGGGGGGGGGGTGGTAAGTTTAAACACCTAATGAAACGGCGCCGTTTTGTAATGGACAAAACAGTGCTGTTTCATCTCTAAATTGTATTTATTATATCATTATATAATATTATATATATATTAAAACGGAGCGGAGTCACGGCCCCTCCGTCCCCCACCTCTGCTGGGGGACTCACAAATGAGGGACGGGGGATACCCTGCCCCACATATGTGGGGGCGGGCCGAACGGGGCAAATCAGCGAGTTGCGGGGCCCTACTGCCTACCCCTAGTAGAATGATGCTTTCTTAAAAAAGTCATGCTTAAATTGGGCTTTAATGTAGAATAGGTGGCTTTCGTGTTATCTTGCATGAATTCAATTTTATATAAAGTTCTATTAAATGATATTCGTACTTCTTCTTTTGGTGCATCAAAAGGGTCGCGACAAGGGGATCCGTTATCCCCTAGTTATTTGTGTTATACGTTGAAGCTTTGTCTTTGTTAATTAAAGATGCTAAATGGAGACGATTGATTAAAGGTGTTAAGGTTTGTAATGGTGCACCATTTATTAGTCACATATTTTTTGCTAATGATAGTTTGTTGTTTTTTCAAGCTACAAAGGTTGAAAACGAGGGCTTACTACAGATTTTACGCACCTATAAATATGCTTCAGGATAACAACTAATGTAGAGAAAACAGAGTTGTTGATTAGTAGAAATGTGAGATAGGAGGAAGTCAATAATATTAAAGTGATTTGGGATGTAAAATCTATCCAACATCATGATAAGTGCTTGGGTCTTCTTCTGTCATTTATTGGTAGCAACATAAATGCTACTTTTAGGAAGCTGAAGACACGGATTTGGAATAAGTTGCAAAGTTAGAAGAGAAGTTACTTTTACAGACTAGTATGGAAATTCTAATCAAGGTAGTTGTGTAGGCATTACCTACTTATACAATAAGTTATTTTCAATTATCTAAATCTTTTTACAAGGAATTGGAGAAGATGCTTGCTCGGTTTTAGTGGGGTCAAAGTGGTATAGAGTGGAAGATGCATTGGGTGAGTTGGGACAAGGTCTGTTCCTCGAAATTAAAATGTGGTATGAGTTTTAAAAACTTAGAAATACCTTTTTTTTTTAAAAAAAAAAAAAATAGAAATACTTAATCTATCATTATTAGCAAAGCAAGAATGGGGCTTATGCATGATTCTTATTCTTTATTTTTTCGAGTTTTTAAGGTAAAGTATTTCCCTCATACTACTTTTCTAAAGGCAACTTTGGGCAACAATCCTTCCTATGTCTGGAGCAAAAGTTTTTCCACTAAGAAACCTCTCTATCAGGGGTGTATTTGGAAAGTTGGGAGAGGTAATTCCATTAATATTTGGTACGATAAGTGGCTCCCAACAAATTTGTTATCTTATTTTCCAGAATCAAATTCTACAAGAGGATTCGATTGTTAATGCCTTGTTTGATAATGCTTCTAGTACTTGGAATAAGACCCTAATCCATATTGTTTCCCCCCATTTGTTGCTAACCAGATAACAAATATTCCTTTAATTTTGAGGCTTGATGATCAGTTAGTGTGTGGTGGGAATAAAAGTAATATGTATTCCGTGATAGGATATCACTATGCTCTTAATTTGATGACCAAGGATAATAGAGCTGAAAATTCTGATTTTTGGCTAAGGTTGTGGGCTTTGAAACTACCAAATAAAGTGAATAATTTCACATGACGAGCATGTACCAATAGTTTTCCCACCAAGTTGGATCTATTACGAAGAGGTATTTTACCTGTTGCGACTTGTGGTCGTCGTTGTAAGCTGGAAGATGAGAGTTGCGGTCATGTTATTTAGGGATGTATACATTCTCGACATGTATGGGAATCTAGATATTCTTTGAGTTTTAGTCTTTGCAAGTTCATAGGGAGTTTCAGAAATTGTTATGGACATCAATGGACATCGCTAATTCTATGTTCCACATCTTATCACTATTTAGTGGGGTATTAAGATTGTTGATGATTGTATTATGTTGTATGAGAAATAATTTAGCCACGATAAAATTACAAAAAAAACCCTGTCTCCCTGCTCGAGTCTTCTCGTCGTAGCCAGAGAAGCCAGAGGGTGGAGAGAGAGATGTGGGAGGGTCACGAAGAAGATACAAGAAGTCGAAACTGAAGGTGAGGGTGGGCCTACCAAGGAAAAACCCTAACGTATGCAAGCCGGCGTTCTCCCTTCCTCCGAAGCTCCGCTCCTTGCTTCCGCAAGACCCCAACTGGGACGGCAAGGCCAGCGTCATCCAAAATTACAAGTCCTTCGGCGTCGTATCCAATCCCAACTATCTCGGCGTCCGATCCCGCACCTCTCACATCATCGAAACCGAATCTCTCCAGGTCCCCCACCCGTCCCTTGAACCCGAAGCCGCCCCCACGGACTACGACCCTATCGCCTCTGGTAGCGACTTCGATCTTTACTTTTAATATCTCTTTTGTATACATTTTAATATCTCTTTTGATCTTTACTGCGCTTTTTTCTCTGGGTGCCTACTTTTTTATCATTGGCTTTTGCTTGGCTTTGTGATGAAATTCCCCCACTCTCAGGGAGTTTTTATTGGACAATTAGAATGCAAAGGTTTTAGTATCCCAATTTTACTGAGAATTATGCTTCATTTCCCTGTTCGCGGAAGTGACAGATAAATATTAGACAATGACTTCAATCAATCGTCAAGATATGTAACCATGAATTAGATGGCTTTTTCCCGGGGTTTATTTCCAATAAGATGTTAGCTTTAGGGATGCAAGCGTTATTTGGTATTTTATAGTTTTCTTTGAACAATATATATGTTCTTTTAAATCATTACTAGAAAGATTTCCTGTTCTAAGTCAAGGTGTGGAGAAAGTTTAACTAGTAGATAGATTTGGATTACCATATTGAAGCCGTGACAGTAATAATTGCAGAGATCAATATTTTCTAAATCCCGTTTACATATGATCACAGCTTACGATGATACATCTAGCTGAATTTATGTGTGTCTACACATTACATGGTCTTACCAATTAATTATTACGACAGGAGGAGTTTTTAACCATGGCGGCCTTACCCCACATATGTTTCAGGCAGTATTGAAACAGAATTTGCTGTTCTAACTTCTAAATAAAATTGGTTATGCTTCCAAAAACAAATCCTGAGAACCTATAAGCCCATGCTTCAACTAAATATTGGTCATGAAAGTTTTAGATTTTAAAGAAACGATTTTTAATTCAGCCACTATTCTTCATCTGGTTACCAGAATATAAAAGAACTTCATTTCTTGCAAGCCTAAATGGTTTCGAAGAAGCAGAAAAAATCCCTTCTGTCTGCTTAAAAAAATGTAACCCTCACCAATCACTCACTAACTATTGTAGAGCACTGCCTACTATATAGTGAAATAATAAAGTGTGCATGTGAACTCTTGATACCAAAAGCTCAAGAATATCTCCGATTATGTTATATAAGCTTTATGACCACTCTCCAATAGGGGGGGATTTGATGAATCACATTTACACATGTACACACCAAGAATCTACGCCTCAGAGTTGCCTTTCTCAATGTGGGCGACTCTCTTTTAGAGGTCCATTGGTCAAGATTGTTTAACAATTTTTAATTGTTTATTTTTTCAATATTGGTGGTTAGATGTTTTTTACAGTGTACACGTAAAAAATGTACAGGTCTCTATTTATTGAACTCCCATTGTATTCAAGTGTTCTCTGAAACTGAAAGGACTTGATGCATCTGAACATTCTTTTATAATGAATCAATGATTGATTCCATGACTTCTCTTTTGGCCAACTAGATTTGAAATCAGCACTGGGAAAGCAGCGAAGTGATGGAAAATCTGCACCACCACAACCATTGACCGCAATGCAGCGTCTTCATATTGGCCAGTTGATTGAGAAATATGGAGATGATTATGAGGTAAGATAATTTTTGAACCTTAAAATTTGTGAATTTGGTTCTTTCCATGATCCGTAATTTATTTTTATTGTGGCGCAGAGAATGTTCATGGATACAAAGCTAAATTCCACGCAACATTCAGTTGCATCTCTGGAGAAACTTTGTAAAAGGTATCACATGCATAAAGATAGGAATCCCATAATGGTTTCCAGTTGACAATAGCTTTATTTGGAGCTGCGATGCCTTTTGAACCTTTGGAACTAAGTATGTTATTCCAGGCCTCAATTTGTTGTAGGATGATTTTACTGATAAAAAAAAAAGTTGTGTAATGATTCATGCATATTTATTATCCTCAAGTTGGTCTGTGTTTTAACTGCATGGAAGCCAGCTAGCCTTGAATGTTTTGATAAAATGGAATAGGTGGCATCATCTTTTTGATGATTCAAATCATACCAGTGCATGAGAGTTTGGAATTCTCAGCAACCTGTATTTTGAAACCAAACACAAGTGGGTTTGATAAAAGCCGTGTTGAAAACGCTCATGCGCAGGTAACGGGGCTGCGCATGAGCGTTTTTATTCTCGGTAATGTGGAAGTGCTCCCAATACACTGGATGCCACAACTTTGAACTCCAATGACTGCATGACCGTACTTGGTTTGGCCTAGTAATTACTTCTGAAAATATTGTCGGCATTTTTGGGTGTAATGACAGAAAATACTAGTCAAGGAAACATTACTTATGAGTCAACAAAACAGAATGTGATACGAGAGTTAATTCTATTTTCAGTTGATGGGTGGAATACACTATCTACATGTAAACATTTTATTATATGTATTATCCACGTGGACTTATAAATAGAATTTTTATTTAACATAAACTTGGAAAACAGCTTTTAAGACCTCTCAATGAACAGTATAATCCCCCAAGCGTAGGCTAATTACAAAACACACCGATCGTGCTAGATAAAAGAATCAAAATAGAAATATTTTTAAGATAATTCATGTGATAGAATTGCACCTCACAAATGTATTTTAGGCTTGGATGGTGTAAGTATTTCATCTCATCTTATTTCATTTTATCATTACAATTTTTTTAAATTCACGTGTAAAATATAATAAATAATTTAACTATTTTCAAATCTCAAATAATAATAATATTAAAAATAATATTTTAATAATATTTTATTCAACTATCAATTTTTACGTAAAACTATTTTATTTTATGTTAGTGTGCCAACAAACAAGTATAAAAATAGAATTTTTTAGAAAAAAATATGTTGAGTATCAACCAAACAAGAAAGAAAGCATTTGCAATATTATTTTCAAAGTCCGAACCAAGCAATAGGGCATGTGTTTTGGTTTGTAGTTTTTCTTTATAAAGTATTCCATGTTGAGACAAACGTAGTTGAGACACTATGTTGAGCATTGTTTTTTCCTGTGTCTCGTGAACCACACATCCCATTTGGTTAAGCAAAGACCATCTGAAACCATTCCAATAAAATCAAATATTATAACAACAATCTATTTACACATTTTACAAGAAACATAAGAAGATCAAAGGCGTCTATAATTTCTCGGACTCCTTCCTGTTTGTCTGGAATAAGGGGACGAGCAAGAAAGAAAATGATCATGTCATCATATTATAAAAATCACTTGTGAACGGGGAATGGAAGGCTGTTAAGTAGCTGATCCACACTCTCTTCCCATCTAGCCCTGCCTAATTAGACACCCATAAACGCCCGACAATGATTCTCCCAGTGCTCTTTTGTTTGTCGAATCCTCTCTGCTCTTTCTGACTGAAGCTGCTCCTCCCAGTATTCACTGCAGCTGTTCAAATATGCGTGTTTTGAGTAAGGAACTTATGTTTTCTTTTTGTTAATTCCAATTTTCTATGTTTTCTTAAGCCATAAAGTTTGACTTAATAAAGGCATACCTGCGGCTTAACAGAATATTAAGTTCGTCCAAATGTACAGCACCTTCATAAACTCCAGCCTGAAAATCAACAGAAAAGTTGTTATTTTTATTGCACTTCTGGCCGCGAAGTTAATCAAGGTTTATGTAATGCTATTTGTTCTGTTCTAATATTTCTTTTTCTGGTGAATGAAAGAACTACTCGTATATTTTGCAGCATGTAACACTGCAACATCATCATCAAAAAAGAGAGTGAGAGGCCAATACCAATACATGAAATTGAAAGATACATCGGCAACTTACTTCTCGGCAAAGAGGGCATTTGGCGTTAGGCTTTGCTGTCTTTAGTCCGTCGACAATGTTCACTGCTGCAGCTGAGCAAGCGCACACGAAGCAGAATATATGGCCACAAGTGAGGGAAACCACATCAAAGACTGTATCCTGTCACCCAAAAAGAAAACAAAACTATAATTGAAGGGCTTCAATGAAGCACCTCATAAAGACATAGTAACGTTCCTCCACAAAGTCAATAATCTTCAATGTTCTTGAGATAGCAGGCAGAGACCTTTGCTGATCCTTAAAATCTGAAGCCTTTTTTAAGGTTTTATACTGATCAAATATTAGTCTTGAAGACTATTGCAGAGAGTTTAATCCAGAGACACAATATGTAAGCTTGACTTCTAAGAATTGGCCATATGCAAGGTCTAGATTGAAACTAGAAACCAGAGTGGGTCTAAGCAATTTCATGGTCATTATTTTTTTCTTTTCAGAAGAACCTAAATACATCTTTCAGTGTTGAAAGAGGATGTTTTATATTATTATACCTCGTACTTGCACAAGGATGTCTTGCAATGCATATCCACAAACCTAGACATTCTATTGACCCTTCAATTTAGTTCGGTTGACCTAAGTAATGCCAAGTCCCCTAATATGCAGGACATGGTCCTTAGCAAAATGAAAGCTGAAAACTTACCAAGCATATTGAACAAGTCAAGTCGATATCAACTTTGACAGAATCAAAAAGCTCACAATTAAGTGATGGTTTGCCATCATTGAATGTGAGGTCACAGCCCTCAAACAATGCCAGTGCCCTGCTAGTTTCCACTTTGTTTTTCCTTAAATTGATGTGGAAAGCCATGAGCTCACAGAGCCAGGGACTCTGAAGAATTTCAATATGCATGCTTTGCGCTTGTGATTTGAATGCCTGACCTTGCTTAGAGTAATGAATCTGACCAAAAAATGCTAATATTCAAGTAAATCCATCGAGAACAACCAAAGAAATAAAGAATAATCAAATCCTAAACTTAATATGCATTTCAAATAGTGGGCTGATATACCTTATCATATTTCTTCAGAATTTTTCTAATTGCAATGGCGTTGATCAGTGCATAAGTAACAAGGTCCTTTCCTTCTTGGATTAAGGTACCATGGTTGTTTTGTAGCTTGCCTTTGAACCAGATTAAGTACCTCCGAAAGTCAGAAGCAAGATTTAGCTCAAGCAATTTCTGCGCACGCTCATTGAAGCAACCTACTACTGCAGACATTTCCTTGAGAAGAGAAGGAAAGAAGGTTCCATCGCAGACTACACATATCCAACGCAGAACAACAGAAACGTGTTATGTACTTGAGATCTTGAAATCCAGATCAGTATTAGTCTCCCAAAATGATATAAAACAGAAGCATTCAGCCTATCATTGTACTTGGCTCAATGCTTTCAGTAAAAATTAAAAAAGATCACCAAGTTTCAATTAAAAAAAAAAAAGGGCTAACGCGAGAGAGTATATGGTGACTACAGACGAAGGGAAATTATCAGAATGTAATATGTTAAAGGTGGATAAAGCCAAATAACTAGTTTTCGCTACATATATGTTTTCGAGGCTGAAGTTTCCCTGTCTCGTCCACTGCAGTCGTTACTAGTTCTGGTAATGCGGTTCCAAAATATCGATTAGCTTCAGAATATTAGCTTAACAAAGAAAAATTTAAGTATCAATCTTGGTATTAAGATTTGAAAAGATACAGAAGGGTAAGGGAAAAAAAGAAGAAGCTAACAAGTAACAAAACATGAGCCACAGAGAGATCGTGAAGAAGACCTTGAAGACGCATCAAATAGAACAAAGAATCATTATTACCTTGGAATTAAAAAAAAAAAAAAAACAGCGAAAGAATTATTCTCTGCAGTATTTCAGATAGAAAAAATGGCAACAAATAATACATGTAAAATTCCTTAAAAAATAGATAAGGAAGAGAACTTTACCACCTTTATAAAAATCCAACAGATTAGCCAAAAAAAATCAATCTAGATAAGGGAAAAGAGCAAGAACCCAGATAGAGTGGGTGAAAAATGAAATCCAAATAGCTATGAAACATTTTTAAAAAATGTATGTAAGACTGCTTTTTTCCCTTCAAATTACCAGGGCAATGGTCAGGGCATGTTTGGTTGTCATGGACACCATTAATCCCGTTCTCAGACTGGAGATCGCTCCGGCACTTCTTCAATATCTTCTTTAGCTGCTTCAAGCCGAGCCAAGGTATTTTTTCCTTTTGGCCTTGCATGTAGATGTACTCCTGATACTTTTTGCAAAACTTCATCTTTCGCCAAAAGAAAACTGTAAAACTTTCCCTTGCTTTCTTCAAGATTCTATTTTGATAAGAGACATATACCCAACAAATATGAATGGGGGAATCCGTTTGTTTTTGTCTCGTGCTCAGCCGGCTCAGATGCGTTTCTCGCTGTATCTCCGGGACGTGAGCGGTTTGGACTCTGGAACTGATCAGAGGGAACGCATTTAAAAGACGAGAGAATCCAAGAGAAAAAGTCAATTTATCGGAAATTCCACCGTAACTTAAGCTCTTAACCAATTTTTTTTTTACCAAATAGTAAGAGCACTCAAATATTGAAATAAAAATCTGTATCTAAAATAGGAAAAATAGGTTTTTATAATGTACTTTAAAAAATAAGGTAAAGAAAATCTATGTCATTTTATTTTTTTTGTATATTAATTATATAATATTTTTTTAATATATTTATTCATTTTAATTATTTTTTCTAATTATCAGAGATATACAATATCATACAATTATGTCCTATTTTAGATTGAGCCAAATTACAGGCCAAACTAAAATTGAAATTGATTCAAAATATTAAAAAAAAAATTATAGTATGAGAATATTTCATTTTTAATAATTATAAAAAATCATTCTCAAGATATTCATATTTTAAGAAGTGACAACTTACAATTGTAAAAGAATATTCTTAGACATATTCGGAGAACATTTGCAATAATTTTTAAAGAATATTCTCAAGATATTCTTAAATATATTACGAAAATATTTAATTTTGTAATTGTAAAAGAACATTCTCAACATTTACTTCAGTATGTTATAAAAATATACTTTGCTTGGGATTAATATAAGCAATATATATATATATATATATATATTTTCTGGTTTCACAAAACGGCAGAATTGTTTCACATCATTGTAAACTTTTTTTTTTAATACGTTTTAATAAATTGATGACTATGTTAACTTTTTTTAAAAAAATAAAAAAGATAATAAAATGCAAAATTTAATAATTCAAGAGTTCTGCTATATACACTCATTTTTACGTATTCCTTATATACTCTCCTGATTTGATTTGCTAAAACAGTGATTTTATATTAAAAAAATGATGCAGCCAATCACATTAATAGAGTGAGTAAAATAGTATACAAAAATGACTGGACATAGAGTTTTTATTTGAAGAAATGATATTTACAAACTTAAAGTATATAAGTTCTGTGTACTCACTTGAAAAAATTGAGTAAATATAGAATTCATATGAAAAACTTAATGTATTTTAAATTCTGATGCCCTCGGATACTTACCATTTGAGTGTAAGAAGGATCATGCTAATTAACTTTCTATTAATTTGAAATGACATCAAACATGAAGGATCAAGACATAAACCAAATATTGCTTTGGTTCCTAAGAGTAATTTCCCTGTGTCAGTACATGAGTATAGGCCAATTACTTTTTGTAATATTTTGTACAAACTAATAGCTAAAACATTGGCAAATAGACTTAAGAAAGTTTTATGTCATATTATTTCTAGCTATCAAAGTGCCTTCGTGCTAGGAAGATCTATTACAGATAATGTGATGATAGCTTTCAAGCTATTGCATTCTATGAAGCAAAGGTAGAGGGGATTAGTTGGAAGCTTGGCTTTGAATCTTGATATGTTAAAGGCTTACGATAGAATAGAGTGGAAGCTTTTGAAAAATATTATGAGAAGATGGGGGTTTGCTAAGAAATGGATTCAAATTGATATGAAGTGTGTTAATTCTATCTCTTATTCAGCTTTGGTGAATGGTAGGCTTGGGAAGAAGTTTCTACCAACAAGGGGATTGAGGCAAGGTAATCCATTATCACCTTACTTCTTTATCTTGTATTCAGAAGGATTGAGTTCTTTGCTTAATAGAGCTACACAAAGGGGTTTGATGAGTGGAGTGGCTGTAATAAGAGGTGGAAATATAAAGATTAATCACTTGTTGTTTGCAGATGACTGTGTCATCTTTAGCAAAGCAAGTAAAGAGGATTGGAGAGCAATTCAAGACATACTGCAGAAATACGAGAAGGCTTCTGGTCAGGTACTCAATAGACATAAAACATCAATACCATTCAGTTTCAACATAAAAGAGTCCATCAAGGTAGAAATTCTTCAAGAAGCAGGTTCAATGTTGTGTGGAGACTATGGTAGATATCTTGGCTTACGTACAGTGGTGGGAAGAGTAAAATGTCAGGTTTTCCAAGGGATAAAAGAGAGGATCTGGAAGAGGATTCATAGTTGGAAGAATTCTTTGTTATCAATAGCTAGTAAAGAGGTAATGATAAAGGTTGTTTTGCAATGCATTCCAACTTATCTAATGAATGTCTTTCTACTACCAAAGAAATTATGTAAGGAGATCAATTATTTATTCTCAAACTTCTGGTGGAATAATAAGAAAGTAGGAAGAGGAATTTGTTGGAAAAGGTGGGATAAGATGGGAGAGAATAAACTGCAAGTTGGAATGGGTTTTAGAGATATAGAGGCATTCAATAAAGCAATGTTGGCCAAGCAGTGTTGGAAATTACAGCAAGAACCTGATTCTCTTGTGGCACAAATATTCAAAGCAAAGTATTATAAAGGGGCTGACATTATGAAAGCAAGGATTCGTTCATCTACATCTTATATATGGAGAAGTTTAATGACAGCTCGAGAACTAATAAGGGAAGGCATGGTTTGGAGAGTTGGTAATGGGTCAAAGATTTCAATTTAGAATCAAAAGTGGTTACCTCAATCGCCACCTTTTAAAGTCCATTCTCCAGTGAAAATCTTAGTAGAAATAGCAAAAGTAAAGGAGTTGATAATCGAAGACTTGCATTGTTGGAATGAAAAATTGGTTTTTTGATATTTTTGAAAAAGTTGAAGCTACTTAAATCTGTAGTCTAACCTTGAGCAGAAGGCAAATTGAAGATAAGGCAATATGGGGCTATACCAAAGATGGAAAGTTTACAGTTAAAAGTGCCTATTATGTTGGCAGAAATATGATTGCAACAAGCCAGTGTGAATACTCAAGCAGCAAAGACAACAAACAGAGGTGGGAAATGATATGGAAAATGAATATACTAGGTACTGTGAAGCAATTTCTTTGGAAGGCACTTCACATGATATTGCCTACAATGGAAAATCTTTTCAAGAAGAAGGTGATACCTGACAGGTTCTGTCCTATAAGTTGTAGGGAATAGGAGACCATTTATCATATACTTTGGAACTGTCCTGTAGCTGGTGATGTATGGGCAATGAGGGAGAGTTCTTTGCAAAAAGGGAAATGTGATGAATGGGATTTTATTCAGTTATGGGACAAATTGCAACAATTTTTTAATCAAGAGAAACTGAAGGAGATATATGTTATTTTAGCAAGTATATGGAAGAAGAGAAATATGGTAGTTTTTGAAGATAAATTTGACAGTCCTAACAAAGTAGTGCAGAAGGCTTTGCTCAATCTTAAAAACTTCAAAGAGGCGAATGATGCTATTGTTGAACCTCAAACTCAAGGGATTAGCATAAGTCAAGATGTTAAATGGATGCCACCCACATAAGATTTTACAAAGGTAAATTTTGATGCAGCCATAGACCAAGCAGAGAAGAAAATGGCAATTGGAGTAGTAGGCAGAAATTTTAAAGGGGAGTTGCTATTTTCTATTTGTGTTGTTAAGATGTTTATTGGACCTATTAATCTAGCTGAAGCAAATGCATTATGGAGAGCAATGGAAATATGTAGTGATTTAAATATTCAGTAAGTTCAGTTGGAAGGGGATGCTTTTAAAGTTATTACTAATATCTGCAAGACAGGAGCAAGAAGTTCGTGGTCGGGACTGCAAGTGGATGAGATCAAGTCTGTACTTCAACAAATACCAAATTGGGATGTTAACTTTGTCTACTGAGAAGGCAATAGTGTTGCACATGAGTTGGCTAGAAAGGCTTTAAACATGAGTTATGAAGTGATTTGGATGGAAAAGGGACCGAGTGATCTCATGTATCTAATAGATAAGGAAAAGCCATGTATCTCATGATCTTATGTACTCCTGATTCTATTGATTAATGAAATGATGTTCTTTTGATGATTCAAAAAGAAAAATAAATGAGTCAGAATATCGATCATTTTAATTATTTGGCGAAAGTAAATGGTTCAGTTCGAAAGGGCCGGGAGACAAACATATCAACATTTAATGTCGTCCATTTAGTACTTTTGAACAATATAGAATCCATCTAAATATTTAATATTATGTCTATCAATATTGGAGCATCGATCCCATTTAATTAAAAAATTAGGAGAGAACATTGATTTAGGAGTGAGAACATTGGCTCGAATTTGTGTAGGCTTCAATCCAATTCCAACTCTAACTCCGACTTGTTGGAGAGAGTCAAATATGGACTTTCAGCTTTGGTTTTTTTTTTTTTTTTTTCATATTTAGTTTATTTTAAAAAAAAAAATTTGTGGACTTTCAAATTTCAAATCTTTTAAAAAATTAAATACTAAAACTAAATAATTCAGTGCTAGTTTATTTCTATACTAATATCTAAATTATTTTTATACTAGACTTATACTATAGTATTAAATTAGATGTTATCATACTATAGTATATATATTATCTTTAGTATATAATTACATGTTATTATAATATAGTTTTACATGTTATTATATTAGTGTCTAACTTATTTATAATTTATTTCTACACTAGACTTATTTTTAACGTCTAATTACATGTTATTATAATTTAACAAATTAGTATTATGTGTTATTAACTTATTATACTAGACTTATTAGTTAATTTTATATTAGTGTCTAATTTATTTCTATACAAGACTTATACTATAATATCTGATTATATGTTATTATACATTAGTGTTACCTATTATACTAATGTCTAACTTAATTATAACTTATTTCTACATTAGACTTATTTCTAGCGTCTAATTACATGTTATTATATTTCAAAAAATTAGTATTATGTGTATTATACTAGACTCTTTTTTTCTTTTTTTATTTTTTGAGAAAAAGAAACTTTTATTAATACGATCTTTATACAAGAGATTGGTTACAACTAGGAAATAGTCAAGGCATTCTTCCCTAGAGTATGGGCTACATGGTTTGCTTCTCTTTTGACATGTATAACAAACCAATGATCAAAAGAAGAAAGCTTTTGTTTTGCATCACAAATGAGCATGCCTTTGCTGTCCCAGTTTGTGCCTATGCTGTTGATGGCCTTTACTACAAGGAGAGCATCCCCTTCAAGTATGGTTTTCCTAAAATCCAACTCAGAACCCAAGATAATTGCTTAAAGAGTAGCATATGATTAGACTAGCAGTGGGTCTAGATATAATGACCTCTTCATACTCACAGTAGCTAGAACATGTCCTTCCTAGTCCTTTGCAATAACACCAACTCCAATTCTACATATGTTGTTGTCAATAGCCAAGCAGTTCTTCTAGGTACAAGCAATGTTGTGTATCGATTGAGCACCTAAATGCCGACATTGCTTAAAAAAAAAGGACCGAATGAGCAAAAAAATATGAACTACGACTCTGCAACTGTGCTTCTTCATTTGTGCTCTTCTACTGCCGCCCAGATTACTTTGATGGCAAGCCAACCCACAAAGGAGCCCCAATCGACCTATGAATTTGCTTGAGTAAGAGTTTTCCTTTGTTTTTAGTTCCATTTTCACAAAGGGTCCTCCAAACTTAGTGCAAAAAATGAAATTTTAATTTCCATTGGAGCACATGAGTTTTGGAAAAAAAACATGCTAATCTCAGTCGGCTGTTCCATGAAAAGGTGACCGCAAAGTTTTGATCATGATTCACAAGATCATATAATTGGTTGAAACTACTCAAGTAAGAGAAATGTGCTAAAATATTAAGAGATGCTACTCACACGGAGCACCAGTGTCGATCCAAGTACGGAATATTGGCAATTGAGGGGTACCTTTCAATTGGACAACAATGAAAAATCTTCCAACCTAGGTATCTTTAACCCCCCCCCCCCCTCTTCCAACATCATCACGAACTACCACTCATTCCAACATCATCACGAACTACCACTCATTACTCTCAGTTTCTCAAGAGCATATACAAGAGCAGTGGAATACCACGATACAAGAGTAGTGAAATACCACATACCAGAAAAATAAGAAATGAAATACCAAATACAAGGTATGAGTCTCCATTGAGAGAAAGTCAGATCTTGAATTTTGTAGGTTTGGGAGGGACTGTGACGGGTTAGGAAGGAGTTAGGATTAGGGATTGTTGCAGATGGGGCAGGACTTGGAAAACACAGGGAGGAGAAGAGAATGACAACGAAACGCACCGTTTCAAAGGGACTGTGTCATTTCATTAGTTCAAAAAAATTTGTTCCTGCTCCAATCACGATGCGATTGCCTCAAGTCTGAAACGCCTTGTTTCATTTTTGACGTCATTTGCAACGGTGTTCTGTTTGCAAATCGGTCCGCAAATGTGACTGTGAATAGAGTTTTCCATAGCCAAGTCCCAGTTCATCTTAGTGACATCCTTGGAGGGATTTCCCAATCATAATTGTCAACTGAATGAGCCACCCGATGAGCTGAATCTAACTGATAAATGGCTTTCAGGTCCTACATTCTCTAAAAGGTCTATTTCAGTAGGTTAATGGGGTGTGTAAGCTCTTTTTGAAAAACAAATTCATTCCTTCTCTTCCATAATCTACATGCCACAACTGTAAATTCCATCAGTTCTCCTCTATCCATTACTTGGAACATTGATAGCACAATGTCTTTGAAATTCTGGTTGGTTATCTTGCTCTTTTGAAATTTCTTGGAGAACTGATTCTAGACGTCCCTAGCATCCACACATGTCCAAAGTGCATGTTCTATTGTCTCTTCTTCTTGTTCACAGATGGGGCACATTGGGTTCTTAATCACTTTCCTTCTAAACAACTTGAGGGTTAGCAGGCAGACCATCGTGGCATGCTTTCCACATAAAAAGCTTTTCTGCAGTGGGGAACTTTAACCCCCACCACAATTCTCATTTCTCCTCTTTATTAGTGATTTCTTATGTCTGGCCCTTATCCCTCTCTACCAGGTCTCCTTGAAGGTGGTAAGCACTCTTTACAATGAAAATGTCATTCTTTGTATGACTCCAAATCAATTGATCATCACTACCACATGGACTTGGAGGGATCTTTCCAATAACCTCAACTTCTTCATTTGAGAAAGCTCCCCTTAACAGTTACTCATTCCATTGTTTGGTCTCTTGGTCTATTAGTTTAGCCACTGTAGCATCTTTTGTTCATATGGCAGCACAACTTTGAATCTTGAAAGATGTGGGTTGGGGCACCGACCTGTCAGACCAAATCTTAATGGATTTACCAGTTCCTACTCTCCACAAAAAGCCTTCTTTTAGTACGAGTCTGGTTGCTATGACACTCCTCCATAAGAAAGATGGTCCCCTTCCCAATTTAGCATTTAGAAAATAAAAAATCTACGTACAGTCACTTTTACTTACTCCGTATGCACTCCACTAATCTGTTTTGGCCAATCACATCAGTGAAGTGTGCAACGAATACACAAAAATGACTTTACCTAGCATAACTCTTTAGAAAATTCCCATTCGAGTAATTCTTAAAAGCCAGTACTTTAGCTGCAAGTGAGTAGGGATTCTGTACCAATCTCCAATCTTGTTTGGTAAGCATGACCAAGTTAAAATTCTCTAGGTCTCTAAATCCAAGCCCCTTACAGATTTCCTTTTTCCCATTTGTTGCCATGAGATCCAATAAATCATTTTATCTTTGTCATTTTGACCCCACCAATAATTCTGCATAAGCCTATTTATCTCCACCAAAACTGACTTGGGAATTTTAAAAACTCTCAAACAGTAAGTGAGGATTGCTTGGATCACAACTTTAATCATGATTTCATAATAGTGATTTGGCCTACACTTTCAGCTTTGGTAAGCCGATTGCTTATAGGTTCAAAATAAAGAATAAATAGATAAGGTGAGAGAGGATCATCCTGTCTAATATATCTGGAAGGTATTGAACCTCTTGTGGGGACTTCCATTGATGAGTGAGGTGTACGAAACTGTTGTGACACATCTCATAATCAGCGTAGTCCACTTGCTTGCAAACCTCATTTTCTTCATGACAGCTTCAAGGAAATGTCATTCAATAATGTCGTAAGCTTTGCTCATGTCAAGCTTAAGGGCCAAAAACCATCTCTGCTATGTAAGTGGCACTGCATAGTATGCATTGATTCAAAGGTTACAATGAAATTATCTGAAATCAACTTGCCTAGAACAAATGCAATTTTTTTTTTGGGGGGGGGGGGGGGGGGGGGGGGGGGGGGGATTGGCTAGAACGTTGGCTATGATGTTGTATTGAACATTAGAGAGACTTGTATGCCTAAATCCTAAGTTGGATTTGAGACTTTGGGAATTAAGGCTATGTATGTATTACTCAGTACAGTAGCCCAAGAGTTAAGACTTAAGAGTTAAAAGCTACACACATTGCTATGTGTGGTATTAATGTTATAATGTTTACATATACTTAACTATTATTAATCTATTTATATTATAATATAAGTATATTGATACATGTATTGATACTATCATTTATACTACGATGTTTACGTAGTAAACTATCATGTTTACTATGATAAATATATATTTTTATAACATGTATATAATATCAAAGTCAGAATTAGAGTCGGTCTAGTAGCACTTTACTTTAACTGAAAAATAAATTAAAAGGACCAACTCTATTTTATCAGAATCAGAACATAGTAGAAATTTAAAGTCGGATTTTTGAATTTTTCATCAGGGTTGCATTGATTGTAGGGTTAGTTTGTCAAATGAATTGAGTTTGATCGTTTTCTATTAAATCACAACTTGCAACGGGCAGGTCGTTGCCGACACGGGTGGATCCCACATTGTCATCGAGAAATTTGGACAGTGGATCTGAATTCCTGATTAATATATATTTCTTTCCTTGATTGTCAATTCTTTTAATAACGATTTGTCGAGGGCAAAGCATTTTTTGATGGTCAACCATTTACCAAGAATTTAAAAAAAAATTAAGAGAATTAGTTAGCTAGTTTACACATAAATTTTATAAAATAATTTTACAATTGTATCGACCAATTTTATTTTAATTTAAATATTTTAATTAGCTTTTTACTAAATTAAGATCGATGTCACCATTTATCAAGTCAACGTATAACTTATTTAAAAAAAAAAAAACAAAATTATATAGACGTGGTGGTTATCTAAAGTAAGCAAAACTATAACCAAGATATCCTATAAGTGAAGCAACATAGTCAATCATTAATCCCAAAATCAAAACGCATCTTAACTAACATGATAGTCTTTCTTTTTACGAAGAGGGAGATTAAGTTTCTATGTATGTAAAATATTTTGTTTTAGACATTTATCTGTAGAGAATATTAACAGCAGTGAAGTTTATATTAGTCTAATTATACATTAGTATAGCTCCAATTGGTTGATATAAAGATATTCCTGCATGTATATAATCATAGATATAAGTTTTTTTTTTTTTTTTTTTTTTTTTTTTTTTTTTTTATGAATGAATAATGATATTTTCCTTTTTTAAAAAAAATAAAACTAAGATTATAGGTGCAACACATTTTATTGAAAATTATAGTCACAATATCTTATAGCATTAGTATTGATTTAATTAAATTTTTAGGCAAATTTTGGCTAATGTCTACTTTTTGGCCTGGTTTTGGCTGCCATTCAAAAGTTGAAGTGTTGAACCCAATATTGAATAGTTATATTATAATAAATTTTTCTTATTTTCTTTTACTTTTTAAGTGCATTTTTATTTGTTTGTTAAACTTTTTTTTTTTTATTTTTTCAAATCTTCGTTTTCATAATTTTCAACAATGCATACACTAAAATATATAAAATTTGTCCAGGAACCTAAATTAACTTCAATATCATACACAAATCATTAAAGGGTTTTGCTACATACAGTCAGCAAATGCAGTCGGCGTGCAGTCGGCTGTATGGAATGAATAAAAAAAAATTATAAATTTTTTTTTTATATTCAGGGGACCTACATGAATAAAAAAAAGTTATAAAAATAATTTTTTTTTTCATGTAGATCCCGTATTAATTTACTTTTTTTACAGCCGACTGCACGCCGACTGCATCTGCCGACTGCAAAAAGTATTTCTCATTATGAAAACATGGACAACATCAGGGTCATGCTTATATCAAACAGTCTAGAAATTGTGTAGTGAAAATGTTACCCTTTCGATAGAGGGAGAGATCAGAGAAATTAACATACATAATTTAGATGGCTAGGTTACTGTCTATTTACATATATAGATTGTTTAACCATCACTTGTCTCAAAAGTTTAAACTAATAGGAAAATCTAGATTTTATTATTTATTTTATATTTTAATACTCTCCCTTACATGTGGGCCAGACTCTCATTCAATAGGTAGCTCAACACATGGAATATTTAATCAAATGAGATAGATTGTAGAGTCAGTATTCGAACTCAAGATCTCTGCTTTGATACCATGTGTAACCACCACTTTGTCTCAAAAGCTTAAACTAATGTGAAAAGATAAATTTTATTATTTATTTTATATCTTAACAAAGATAACTACTCTAACTCAGATGACTTATACTTGGCATTTGACAATTATAATGCAAACCAATTTTTCTACATTTTGGGCAAATTATAAGTCAGTAGCAATGCTCTTACACTATAGAACCAACTTGACATAATTGATATGATATATAATCATATTAATAAATTTTACGATAGATGTGTGTTGATATATATATATATATATATAAACCTATTATTATTATTATCATTTAATAAAATATTAAATTTTTAAAAATCTTCTGAATTGATGTGTTATTTAAAAAAATATTATTCTTTAAGGAAATTATGAATTAATCGTGATTGTATCCCTTCTCATATTCCACATGATTAGAGTGAGTTTGTACACGAATATTGCACCTAGCTAAGTGTTTCTTCAAGCCAGCACTGACTAGAGATTTGCATTTCCCAAGCCAATAACACTTGGATCCCAAATTGTTTCAAAATAATGAAAATCCTTGTACAAAAAAATAATAATAATTAGGGGGGAGTTCGGTCCGGTCCGGTCCGGTCCCAGGGGATTTAATGGACCGGACCGGACTATTCGGTCCAGGGTTTTCCCACCCTGGACCGGACTGAACCTTATAAAGACCGGGACGGTCCGGTCCCATTCGGGACGGTCCGGTCCGGTCGGTCCAGTCGGTCCGACCGACTTTCAAATGGGCCAATGGCCCAATATTTTTCTTACACTTATTTCGGCCCAACAGTTAAAATCCACTAACAATTTATCTAGTTTAAAGCCAAAAATACAAAAAAAAATACTTAGAATAAAAAATAACCAGAAAAATAAAAAATAACCATTAAAAAATCCATTTCCAAGCATTGATACATCAGATGATTCAAATCTACCTTCTAAAACAAATAAAAATAAAAATCCATTCCCAAGCATATTTAAAAACTGAAAATTAAAAGGTCTTAAAAAAAAAATCAAAGACTAGAAGTCATATTTAATAATTTACATCAAAAGCACTGATACACAGTGCATTATAACAAACTAACAGTAGCATAAATTACGTAAAAAAAAATGACCAACAATAGCATAAAGTATTAACATAATTACATCAATACAAAATACAAAGAACAAAATTATCCATGTGAGAATCAGTCATGTCTCAGTCATCAGCTATTGGATAAATGCCACAAATTGTAGATCACAAATCTGCAGAAAAAAAAAGAGTAAAAAATCACAGCAGTAACATACAAACTATAAAAATAAAATAAGTGACACTGCAAAATAGAAACATGAACTTCAAAATAGTGACACTGCAAAAGACTGGGAAATGGGAATGCCATTGTGAGAGCTGCGAGGAAGATGAAGTGGGTATAAAGGGGAAGAAATATTTGAGCTGGAAGGAATATTTCTTTATTTAGTATATTAGGAAACAACAATATATATATATATATATATCTTTCGTTTGGAAGGAATATTAATGTCCATTACCTAAACCATTACTGGATCTGAGATTCTGAAGGAATATTAATGTCCAATACCTAATTAAAATTGGCTGCATATTCATGCATCTACAAGCTTAATTAATTCTTCATATAATATTGAACTTGTAAAGTGATCATCAGTTTCACATTTCTATTAAATAACCTATTAATGTCCATTTTTTTAATCAAAGTTTATTATATATATCAACTTATAAATTTCCCACCAAATCTGAAACAACATGAGTATGCAGTTTTGTTCTTTTTATTTTGCAGCCAAGGTCAAATGAAAACTACGTATTTCCAGCTTGCCTACTTCAACTCTTCCTTTCAGTCCATTTATCCCCAACAATCACCAGCTAACCTCTCTATATCCATCAGAGTTCACATATTTAGATCATCATATCCCCAACAAAATGATCCATGTGAGCATTTAGATCATCATCATTCCAACCAACAAAGATCAAATTCATACAAAGGGATTGTCACCTCATTATGCTTTTTTTACATAAAATAAAATTATTGTCTAGCAAGCAAATTTTACAAACAGAAAATATAATAGAAAAAGAAATAAAACTGGAAAAAAAAAAAACAGATTTTAGTGAGCACAAAACATTCATTCTAATTTCTCACGGTCTCACCTTTTTGGTCTTACATCAACATTGGGTTAAGAGCCGGTAGCCATTGAATTTGATCCTTCTGCAGAATCAGCAAATTCCCCAACAAGTTCTCCTTCAATCCATAAAAATTTAAAACAAAACTAATTAAATAAAGTTAAAATAATATAGAAGATAAAACCAAATATACCACAAAATAAATCAAAAGTAAATTGATTACATACCCATATCTATCTGCTTCTCAAATTCCTCCACTTCATCCATTAAAGTCCTAAAGCTTATTGGAGTAGAAGAAGAACGGAGCCAATTTTGTGCACATATGAGAGCCTCAACCATCATCGGATTTAAACTACTTCGGAAAGGGTCAAGTACACAACCCGCAGTGCTGAATGTAGATTCAGAGGCCACAGTAGATACCGGTATTGCAAGTACATCACGTGCAACCTTCGAAAGTACGCGATATCTGACTGAATTCACCTTCCACCAATTTAGTATGTCAAAACTTTCACCTTGATCCTCACATTTTTCAGCCAAATATCTATCAACCTCTGACTTGCTTTCCAAAGAGTCTTCTGACTGTAACTCTTGCTTAAATTGGGCCATCAATGCAGCTTGCCTATTCGTAGACTGAGTTGTGGGATGACTTGCATCTTCATGTGGGGAACCCGTGCGTTGAGGAGAACTCCCTTCTTCATCTTGGATGTATGCCTCATACATGCGGATAAATGTATTTTTCACCTTCCAACTCAAATCAATGATTTTTGATTGATCATATGCATACATTTTTCTCAACCCAAAGTCAAGATATCTCATCTTGTAACGAGGATCAAGAACAATCCCAACATACAGCAACATATTCTGATTGTCCATATTCTCCCAATACTTTTCAAACTTTTTCTTCATATTTGTGGCCATTAATCCCACCACGGGACTTCCTTCTTCACACTCTATGTTAATGGCATTTTTAATATTAACCAACTCCGTAAAAAAAGTATTGCAAGTTACATACTCACCCCCCGAAAAGCGTAAAGTTGCATCATGAAATAATGCAAGAAACTTCTCAAACAACTTTACCTTATCCCAATCGGATGCATTGGGAGGCCCTACCTTCTTTGACTTTCTCCTAGTCAACACATCACCTTCATCATTGTCATCATCATCATCTCCAATGCTACTTAAAAAGCACACATCTTCTTCCTCCAACCGATCGAATGCCCTTCTAAATTTTCCAGCCCTCTCCAACATAAGATAGGTGGAGTTCCACCTAGTCGGTACATCTAGGTAAACATGACTTTTGCATTCAATCTCTTCCAACCCCACACATTTCTTAAATAAACTCCACCTTTGAGGGGAGGATTTAACATACTTCACAACTCCCCTCACTTTCGCAATAGACTCCTCATATTCCTTCAATCCCTCACGTACAATCAAATTCAAAATGTGGGCACAACATCGAACATGCAAGAATTCATGTTCCAAGACCGTATCCCTCCTATACTTGGTTTTCTTTTTAAATAAGAAACGGCCCCATTATTAGAACTTGCATTATCAAGAGTGATTGCAAGTATTTTCGGTCGCCCCCAATCATGCAAACACAACTCTATGCCCTTACCAAGGGTATCACCCTTGTGATTTTCAACCAAAGAAAATGAAAGAATCCTCTTATGTAGCTTCCAGTCATCATCAATAAAATGTGCTGTGAGACACATATAATTAAGGTTTTGCACGGATGTCCATGTATCCGTGGTGAGGGAAATTAGTTGCCCTCGAAGAGCACTCCTCAATTTATTTTTTTCCGTCATAAACAAATTAAAACAATCCTTCGCAATCGTCCAACGAGATGGAATCCCTACCCACTTAGGGCAAACCACAAGCATAAACTTTCTAAAACCCTCCCCTTCAACAAACCTAAATGGCAACTCATCAACAATAATCATCTCAGCTAAGGCTTGTCGGCAAGCCTCAACACTAAATGCAATGGGCACAAGTCCCCCACCACCACTACCTCCCTCCACCTTCCAACCAAGAGTCGTCTGGGACTCTTCCATATTTTTAAATGGGCCTTTCTTACATTGCTTCTCAATGTGATGCTTCATAGACTTTGTACCATTGATCTTTGTATCACATGCGTACGAAGCACCACAATAATTACATGCAGCCCTAGGTTTAGTGGGATCACCTTTTGGTATTCTTGTAAAGTGATCCCAAACCATTGACCTAACTCTACCACTTTGTGACCCACCAATGTTAGATTTATCACTTACATTGGATGGGGGTGGAGGCGGAGGCATATCTGGAGGACTTTGTATTGACTCTTGCACATCATTGGTTGAAGTTGAAGAATCCATCTAGAAAAATAAACAATTGTTCAATTAGTGTAATAAGATTAAAACCCATATTTAAAAACTATAGAACAATAATTTAAAAAAAATATAAGAAAGCAAATTGAACAATAAATGGCTACATTCAATCTGACTTAGTAACTTTAGAGGAAAAAAAAAAACCCATATATACCATAGCCTAACTTAAAACATAAGTTCTAATATCATTAAACAAAGATATATGAGGTAGGGATTAATTTTTTAGGTTGAACTCAAGAAAAGAAAGCAAATGGCCAGAAAATAAGATAATTTACAGAGTAATATTAAAAAAAATTAAAACCTAAGAGATAATGCGAAATTAAATAAAATACTTTTTATATATAAACATTAATGATCTATAGAAAAATATACCCAACTTGACCCATAAAATAATATTAAAATTTCCCAACAACATTACAAGAAAGGAAAATTGTTGGCAAAATAGAGACTATTTCCCAATTATATAACAATAAACGGGTAAGATTGTTTTTCTAGAAAAATAAAGTGGGCCTTGAGTTACCAAACAAAAGATATGAAATTCTTGCCCAAACTTCATAAACGGGTAAAAGATCTCCTCAAGTTTTAAAAAAATATCTCTCTCAAGTCTCAATTGAGAGAGAGATGGACACATGAATTAAGCACTCCAATAATTCTATGAACAGATTCTATGAACATTAATGATCATTTCCTGACAGCAAAATATCTCTCTCAACTTAGAATTTATGTCATTATCAAATCCTGTTGAGGTTTGGAATCATTTTCAAACTAGACAACAAAACATGATATTGGGTAATTGTGTAATTGCATCACTAGAAAAACCATGCTACTATATCAATCAACTTAGAAAGATATGCTAGGAATAGAATATGTGTGTGTGGGTACCAATGAAACTGAAGCATATCCAAGGAAGCCACATCCATTCTCTTCCAAGAGAGATGGACACATGAATTAAGAACAGATTCTATGAACAGATTCTATGAACACATGAATTAGTAATAATTCAACAATTCAAGTTAATCAACAGATTCTATGAATTGAAACTGAGAAAACATACAAAACAGAAAGAAAACTTTGATAGACTTTGTTTATTGATAAAACAAACGCACGGCTACAGCAAAAATCATGTATTTACAGTATAAAATAATAAAATTATTCTAATGACAAGTTAATCAACAGATTCTATGAATTGAAACTGAGAAAACATACAAAATATAAAGAAAACTTTGATAGCTCTATTTATTGATAAAACTCACGCACGGCCCAAAAATAATCATGTAAAAGTAAAACCATGTATTTACTTACATATAAAATCGGACGGAGGGGCTGGAGAGGAACCGGTTGTTTTTCTGGGACCTAGGATGCAACGGTGGGGCTGGACAGGGCAGGGGCTGCGCCGGAAGGGCTAGGGTTTGGAGGGGACGGAATTGGCAGGCCGTAGGATGCACTGAATCCGATAGACAGAGCAACGGAGGAGATTGGAGAACCAGAGAGAGTGGAGAGAGGTCTAAGATAGAGGGGCTAGCCGGCGCAGCAGCTAGGGTTCCGAGGGTTCGAGAGACGCAGAGAGAGGTCTGGCCGTTTGGGATTGAAATGGGAAATTGGGAATGGGAGGAAATCGGGGGGAGGGGGGAAAGGAAAGCTTGCCTTCTGTTGAAACGACGCCGTTTGGGGCTAAAATAACTCTAAACGGCGTCGTTTTAACAGAAAAATAATGTGAAAAAAAATAATTGAAACCCAGTTATTTTCCATTTAGCCGCTTGACCTAAACAGCGCCGTTTAGGTCCAATTTTACACTAAACGGCGCCGTTTCCTCTAATTAAGTCTAATTTTATTTCCAATTCTCACCCTAAGTTGGCACATTAATTAAAAAAAAAATCTTTTAGTTAGTAAAATTAAAATTAACTAAACTATTTAATGTGGATTATTTAATTAACTCATTAAAAAAATAACTTATTAAAATTATATTGATGAATGATTATGTTAATTAGTAATTTAGTACTTTGTTACTAAGTACTAACTTAATGCATAATCACTAATGAGCATTTTTCTTTTAATACCTATAAATTCATACTGTGAATTTCTGATATGTTAAATAATTTAATATATATACATATAATATTAAATATAATGCCATTAGTAATTAGAAATTAGTAACATACTATACAATAATACAAGTATACATATATGATATAGTTACATAGTATACTATGGAGTCTATGATATATATATTAATATATATATATTAGTATAAATATAATACTATTAGTCTATTAGTAATTTAGTATATAGTACTAGGTATTAACTTATTAGTAATTAGTAACATACTAATTACTATAGTTACATAGTATACTATGATATATATTAATATATATACATATATATACATATATAAGTATAAATATAATACTATTAGTATATAGTAATTAGTAATATACTATAGTCTATATAATAGTGTTAAATATTAATAATAGATTATTAATTTATTAGACTATTATACTGATTTAATATAACTATACTAGTATAGAAACTATCAAACTAAGTATAACAATATTACAATAGTTTATATCAAACTATTAGACTATTGGTAATTTGGTATCTTAGAATCAACATTTTTTTGATACCTTATTATATTATTAGTTAATAATTATATAACTAATTCATATATACATATATAAATAATTTTTTTTTTTTTATTATTTCATTCGGTCCGGTTCGGTCTGGGAGTGACCTGAACCGAGATCATTTGGTCCGATGGAATTTGGACCGAGACCGAACCGGACACATTTGGTCCGGTCCGGTTCGGTCCAAAACTGGCCGGTCCGGTCGGTTTTGCCGGTCCGGACCGGCCGAATCTCACCCCTAATAATAATAATAAAAATAAAAAATAAAAGATCCAATGGACTGATTGGCACATGGTCCTGTATATATGATTAAAAAAATGTTAAATACAGTCATGGGTTGTGCAAGTACTATATATTATTTTTAAAAAAGAATATGATTTATTATTAAAAAATTAATTTTTTTTATATAAAGCTCTCGTGCAACTTAGCTGGTGCGTGGCCACCATGCGCCACTGCAACTAGGGGTGGCAAATCGTATTAACAGGTCGTGTTCGTGTCGTGTCAAATCGTGTTAACGGGTCATATAGGTCAACCCTAACCCGACCCGTTAAGCTTATCGTGTCAAAATGTCAAACCCTAACACGACCCATTAACATAACGGGTCGTGTCGTGTCAACCCGTTTTGACCCATTAATAAATATTACGAAATATGTTTTTTTTTATAAGTAAACAAATAAATTAAGAAAATATTACGAAATAGGTTAATACGACACAATACAACTCATTTTAAACTATTTATGTAAATGGATTGAATAGGCCTGAAATTAACCTTTTTAACCTAATTAAATTTAGCATAACTTTATATAAATGTTAAAATTACAATATCTATAAAAATTATAAAACTAATTATAAGTCCAAAACTACAATCTAAATAATAAAAATATCGAAATTGAAATTCTAACAATTTTATTTTTAGATATAAGGGTATAATTGTAACTTTAACTTTATTAACGTGTCATAACGGGTCAAAACGGGTTAACCCGTTATCAACCCGTTAAGCAATCGTGTCTTAATGGGTCAACTCGTTTTGACCCAAACCCATTAAGGCTAAACCCTAACCCGCTATTATCGTGTCGTGTTCGTATTAGGTTAACGGGTCGTGTGACATATTGCCACCCCTAACTGCAGCTCATTGTGTTTTTAGAGCATTAGTAGTGGGTTCAACAAAGTTAAATTTTAGTTAAAAAATAATCAAAGTGTAAAGTAAGGTGTTACAATAGGCTGAATAAATATACAATAAATTTAACCTTTGACTATATGATTGGTCAAATTTATTGAATAAAAGAGACAAGCTAAAGTTTAAAATTAATATTTTAATATAATAATGAAATATTTGTTGAGTTTATTATTTAGTATTAAAAAAAATCACTAATTAAAATTTATAAAAATAAATTTTTTAATTAAATTTTAGTTAAAGTTTATTAAAGTCATTACTAATGCTCTTAGCCTACATAGGCCATGCCATGCCGTACCTCAAGTCTGCTAGATATGACCCACCCCACACCCACAACATCAGCGCGTCGTTCTCCATCGACACAGTCAAGCTAGATAAATTTCAAACACGGGTGACTCGGGCCAGTCAGTGCCATATAGACATAGTTCAAACCACTCAGTTTTTTTCTCTGAGAGAAGGATGAATCGAATTTTGTTCAGCTACATTAGCAATCCAATGGGTATAGGAATACGCATAAAAGCAACCCCCTTTATTTCCTTTTGAAAACATTCAAACTACAATCAATGGCCCATTTTGGAGCTAATGATTGTTCTTACATTTATTATTGTTCTTACATTTATCGTCAAACATTACATTTTGTTCTTCATGTCATTAACTGCAAAAGTAAATTATTCAAATCTATGTGCAGAAGCTCAAATAAATATTAAGTAATGGGAAATGTTTTAGGATATGAAAAAATTTTATAAAAGTAAATTTATAAAATGATGTGGTTTGATGTGTTATGTTATATTACAAAATGGCTTTTATTATAAAGTAAATATAACATATCATATGAAATATACCAGTTTGTGAGTTTACTTTTATAGAATCTTTTTATGATTGTAACACTTTTCTATAATATTTATTAAATAATTAATGCTACTTGAAAAATCTACACGAACAACAAAAAATATTGTAAAACTCACTTTACAATTGCAAAATACCTATATAAAAAAAATGATAAATATCTTGGATCCATAGAGCATAATAGTGCCCCTTTCACTCATTAATTTACCATATGCTTTTGGGACTTACCCATAAATTTGCTTAGCTAATGGAATGCCAAAACACCCAACTTCTGTTGGGCTCCTATTTTTGGCAACATCCGTGGTTCAAAAAGCTCATAGGTCCATTAAACCTTCCACTAGGCCATCATTACATAAAACCTTTTATATTTCTATCAAAATGGTTCTCTTGACTCAGTTCACGCCCATTGTTTTGTTGCACTCATGAAACATAAGGGTAGTGCTCAAAGATTCTTTACACATTGTATACTAACCATGACATGAAAAGGATTAATAACTCCAGGAATTAAAGCATATGTACTGCTGGAATTGAAGTTGATGCAATAAGGCATTAACCCTATGGAACAGCTGACCAGATTAAGACAGGTGGGCACCGTGGAAGAATATAAAACCAACTTTGAGGCACTTTCAAATAGATTAAGGGGGTTATCTGAACCTTATAAGTTGAGCTGTTTTCTTAGTGGCCTGCAGGATGAAGTCAGGCTAACTGTTAAAATGTTCAACCCAAACAATTTGCTATTAGCTTATGGACTGGTAAAAATACAGGAGGAAAACATGCGCGGCCCTCCACAAGAAATTCAACCACTGCAACCCAAACCAACATTGAACCCGCCTCACTCAAAATGACCCCAACCCACCATCACCATCAACCAGAAAACAGCAAAATCTAAGGGAAAACAGTAGTTCCAGTCTAAAAGGTCAGTCTAAATCAAATGAGGGAGAGAGGGGAAAAGGGTCTATGCTACTACTGTGATTCCAAATGGAATCCTGGCCACAGATGCCAAAGTCCGAAGTTGTATCTAATTGAAGAAGTATAGGAGGAGCAAGAAGTGTTGAGGGTGGATACTAGCCAAATGGATGAAATTGATTGTGTTTGGATCTATCCAACTCTAGGAAATGCCCAGAAATCTCATTGCATGCCATCATAGGGTGCTTAAACCCAAGAACCATGATGGTTAAGGGGAAGATTGGCAGTCAGGGAGATACTATTCTTATTGACTCTGGAAGTACCCACAACTTCCTTGACAACACTTTACTCTCTTGGGTTTCCCTAGCTGTAAAAAATGATGAGCAGTTGAAGGTAAAAATAGCTAATGGGGATCAAGTCAATAGTCATGGTAAAGTCAAGGGGGTCAGTCTAACTGTCCAGGGGCAACTTTTCAATGTAGATTTGTATGTGCTTGTGCTGGCTGGGTGTGACATTGTTCT
This sequence comes from Carya illinoinensis, assembly GCF_018687715.1. Classification (NCBI taxonomy): domain Eukaryota; kingdom Viridiplantae; phylum Streptophyta; class Magnoliopsida; order Fagales; family Juglandaceae; genus Carya; species Carya illinoinensis. The sequence goes on along the minus strand of NC_056759.1, from coordinate 12,548,835 downwards.
TGAGGTACAATGACTGCAAGGGTTAGGCTCGATTCTATGGAATTTTATGCAGCTCACAATGCAGTTTACATACTAGGATACTAAGGTAACCTTAAAGGGAATCCGTAGCAGCATTTGGCTTGAAAAAGGGGCCATAAACAAGTCCAGCAGAATGGGAAGTAAAGGGGTACTATTACAGTTACTAGAAGAAGTTCCAGCCATAAAACAGCCATCTGTTCTAGAATATATACAACTTCATCCCATAACCCCTTGAGTTAGAGTGTAATAGAAACTTATAGATTATAGTTTGAACAAGTGAAGCAACATCTGACTTTAGTTGATAGATGTGACGCCCATTGGTTTGAGAAAATTGTTCTTTCATATCATGCCAAAATCCTTTCGCATTATTGATGAAACTTATGGTAGACGCAAGTTCTTTAGAGACAGAATTCAGAAACCACCAAGCTATCATATCATTGCAGCGTGTCCAATACGGATAGAGAGGATCAGATTTAGGAGGTGAAGGCAACGGTCCATTAATGAAACAGAGCTTATTCTTGACATTCAAAGCCATCAACGTAGATTGTTTCCACGTTAAATAATTATCAACAAACAAATGTTGTGTGACAAGAATGGTTTATGGATTATCACCATTGTGAAGAAAATATGGAGTAGAGGAATCCTCACAGGGATTCGAGAATGATGCAGATGAGACCGCCATTTTAAAGTTCGAAAGAAAAGAAATAGAGGAGAAGATCATATGCGCAACAGCAGAGCCTAATTCTCTGATACCATATCAGAAAGCAAATGAGGAAAAAACAGAACAGGAAGTAAATATGAATGAATTGCTCTAAATAAATTTGCACAGTGCGTATGGGTTCATAACAACAATCAATGTACAGATTTTATACCAAATAAAAAAGAACTCTACAAGAAACATGAGAAGATCACAGGCAGGCATACTCATAGTCCTTCCTGTTTGTCTAGAATAAGAGGACGAGCAAACTAGCCCTGCCTAACTAGACACCCAAAAACAACCAACAATGGTTCTCCCAGTGCTCTTTTGTTTGCTGAATCCTCTCCACTCTTTCCGACTGAAGCCGCTCCTCCCAGTATTCACTACAGCTATTGAAATTTGCGTGTTTTCAGTAATTAAGGAACTTATGTTTTCTTAAACCATAAAGTTTGACTTAAAAAAGGCATACCTGTAGCTTAATAGAATATTAAGTTCGTCCAAATGTACAGCACCTGTTGCAGGTGGAGACAAAAACAGTGAACAGTGAAATATGCACCGAAAGACACCGAATGCACCGTTGCACCGTTTGCTCTTTTGTATTGTTAGGCACCTCCCCAAGCATCATGCAGCAAATTGCTGCAACGTAGTGATCTGCTCTCCTATAAATAGGAGAGCTTAAGTGTGTGGAGAGTGCAACAGAGAAGTGCATCAAAGTGGGTGAGAGAGAGATTTCTGTAAAATTATTTTTATAGTGAAATTACAGCAGCTGTGGACGTAGGCAATTACCGAACCACGTTAAATTTCATCCCTCCTTTATTTAGATTCGTCTCTGTGTCAGAACAGCTCCCAACAACTGGTATCAGAGCATTGGTTCGAGCTGTCTGAAAATTCAAGTTGTTCAAAATCAATTTTTGACAACTCCACGGTGTTCCTCACGTCGAGATGAATCTGTTGCCGCAAACAGAATCAAAAACGGAGGTCAGACGAGGCTACACGCGCCCCTAGAAGATCGGCGCTTGCATCTGCTGCAACCCACGCTCCCCCACGCGCTCCAGAGGTTGAAGACGCATGAAGCACACATGCCCACGCGCCCCCACGCGCCCTACAGAGGTTCGGCGCGTGTGTCACACGCGCCTCACTCTCCCCCACGCGCACACATTACTATAGCGCGTGTATTATACGCGCCCCGCGTTTGCCCACGAGCACTGTGCAGCGCGTGTATCTCACGCGCCAGACAGATCAAGACCGTCCATTTTTTAGATCTGTTTTTAGCTAGATCTAAGTCATTCGGAGTCCGATTTCGACGATCAAATAGTGCTTTCCAACTATTTGGATCATTCTGGACTCATCCGTACGGTCGAAAGTTTGAAATTCGGCATCAGTAAATTGGATCTGAACCATCTACGTGTTGCAGATCATTTTGGGCTAGATCACGCCAGTTGGAGTTCCATCGCGACGATCAAATAGTGCTGACAAACTATTTGGATCATTCCGGACTCGTTTCCAACTAATTCGAGTGTTTCAGACGCAACAGTGATCTTTGTTTGTTTGAATTTAAACTCATTTGTAAATTTATGGCTGGAGAAGAAGCTAAAGGTGTTGGTATCGAGAAATTTGACGGTACAGACTTTGCCTACTGGAGAATGCAAATAGAGGATTATCTCTATGGGAAGAAACTACATCTTCCACTCCTAGGAAGAAAGCCAGATGACATGAGTAATGAAGATTGGAGTTTCCTTGATAGATAAGTGTTGGGAGTCATTCGACTAACACTGTCAAGATCAGTTGCACACAATGTGGGAAAGGAGAAGACCACGGCGGATTTGATGAAAGCTCTATCGGACATGTACGAGCAGCCATCAACCAATAACAAAGTGCATTTGATGTACAAGCTATTCTACTTGAGAATGGCAGAAGGAACTCCAGTTATTCAGCATCTGAATGAGTTCAACACCATCATCAATCAATTAGCTTCAGTGGGGATTGAATTTGATGATGAAGTACGTGCACTGATTGCTCTAACTCAATTGCCAAAAAGCTGGGAGGCCATGAGAACAGCTGTTAGCAATTCTTATGGCAAAACAAAGATGAAGTATCAAGATATCCGGGACCATATTCTTAAAGAGGAAGTTCATAGAAGAGATACAGGAGAAGCATCAACTTCCAGTTCTGCCTTAAACCTCGAGACGAGAGGTAGATGAGCTAGTAGAAGTTCAAATCGGGGCAGATCGAAGTCCCGAAGAGGTAGAAGTAAATCTAGGTCCGGAAAACAAGTACAGTGCTAGAATTGTGGCAAGATTGGCCACTTCAAAAATAATTGCAAGGAGGCAAAGAAGAAGAATGAGCATGACTCTGCTAATGCCACAACAGAAGATCTCCGAGATGCCTTACTCCTTTCAGTCGACAACCAAATTGAATCTTGGGTGTTAGATTCAGGAGCCTCATTCCACACCACAGCACACCGAGAAATCATGCAGAATTATGTCACTGGTGATTTTGGGAAGGTGTACTTAGCAGATGGTGAAGCGTTTGAAATCGAAGGCATGAGAGATGTACCAATCAATCTGCCCAATGGAAGTGCATGGTTGCTACAGAAGGTGCGACATGTTCCTAAGCATTCGGTACTATTTACCGGTGGCACATGGAAGATAACAAAAGGAGCTATGGTAGTAGCTCAAGGCACAAAAACAGGTACTCTATATATGACTTCAAGTATTAGAGATACTGTTGCAATTGTTGATGCAAATGCCAACCTATGGCATCAAAGGCTTGGTCACATGAGTGAGAAAGGAATGAAGGTACTATTATCCAAGGGGAAATTACCAAAATTGGAATTAACTGATTTCGACATGTGTGAAGGTTGCATTTTTGGGAAACAGAAAAAAATTAGTTTCCTGAAAAATGGTAGAACTCCAAAATCTACAAAGTTGGAGTTGGTACACACAGATTTGTGGGGGCCATCCCCAGTCGCTTCTCTTGGAGGATCGCAGTACTATGTTTTCTTTATTGATGACTCAAGCAGGAAAGTATGGGTTTATTTTTTGAAAAATAAATCTGACACATTTGATACTTTCAAGAAGTGGAGAGCCATGGTTGAAAATGAAACAGGCTTGAAGTTAAAATGTCTGAGGTCAGACAATGGAGGAGAGTACATCGACGGAGGGTTCAAAGAATTCTGTGCTGCAAATGGGATTAGATTTTAGAAGACTATTCCCGGGACACCGCAGCAGAATGGCGTAGCTGAACTCATGAACAGAACTCTCAACGAACGTGCCAGAAGTATGAGGCTGAATTCAGGATTGCCTGAATGTTTTTGGGCTGATGTAATTAACACTGCAGCCTATTTGATTAATCGGGGACCTTCAATTCCCTTAAAGTTCGATCTACCAGAGGAAGTCTGGAGCGGAAAGAAGGTAAATCTTTCACATTTGAAAGTTTTTGGCTGTTTATCATATGTTCACATAGATTCTACTGATCGTAACAAGTTAGAAGCCAAATCTAGAAAATATTTTTTCATCGGTTATGGTGATAAAGAATTTGGCTATCGATTTTGGGATGATAAAAATCGCAAAATCATCATAAGTAGAAATGTGATATTTAATGAGCAGATTCTGTACAAAGCTAAGTCACAAGCTGAATCTGAGGAACAGCCAAAGAAACCTGAGGTTGTTGACTTTGATGTTACTCGACTCAACATTGATCAGAACGAGGATCAAGAAAATGATGATACACAGATCAAACAACGTACACCACTCACTGTTACTCGAAGATCTTCAAGAACAATTAGGCCACCACAGCGGTTCTCACCATCTCTATACTACATCTTGCTAACAGATAGTGGTGAACCGGAAAGTTATGATGAAGCTCTACGAGTTGAAGATTCGATCAAGTGGGAGAAAGCCATGCAAGATGAGATGGAGTCACTGATGTCAAATCAGACATGAGAGCTAACTAAGCTTCCAAAAGGCAAGAAGGCTTTGCACAATAAATGGGTGTACAGAATTAAGGAAGAGCACAATGGTAGCAAGCGCTACAAAGCCAGAATGGTCGTGAAGGGGTTTCAACAAAAGGAAGGTGTCGACTACACAGACATTTTCTCTCCAGTTGTAAAATTGACTACGATCAGGCTAGTGTTGGCAATTATGGCTGTAGAGAATCTACATCTTGAGCAGTTAGATGTGAAGACTGCATTCCTTCATGGTGATTTGGAGGAAGACATCTATATGCACCAGCCACAAGAATTCTCAGTGAAGGGAAAAGAGAATCTAGTTTGCAAACTAAAGAAGAGCTTGTATGGCCTAAAACAAGCTCCACGACAATGGTACCGGAAGTTTGACAACTTCATGTGCAGTAATGGATTTACAAGACTGCAAGCTGACCATTGTTGCTATATGAAGAACTTTGACAACTCTTATATTATCCTACTATTGTATGTGGATGATATGCTCGTTGCATGGTCAAGCATCGAGGAAATCAATGAACTGAAGAAGCAGTTGTCAAAGCGATTTGAGATGAAGGATTTGGGTGCTGCAAAACAAATCCTTGGTATGAGAATTATTAGAGACAGGTCTAATGATACTCTCAAGCTCTCGCAGGAGGAGTATGTGAAGAAGGTGCTCAGAAGGTTTAACATGGACAAGGCAAAACCAGTGAGCACACCCTTAGCTAGTCACTTTCGACTAACTAAGGATCAGTCGCCAAAGACGGAGGAAGAGCAAGAACAGAATACCCTATGCATCTGCTATTGGTAGTCTTATGTACGCCATGGTCTGTACAAGGCCAGATATTGCACAAGCAGTGGGAGCTATGAGCAGGTACATGAGTAATCCAGGAAAGCAGCATTGGGAAGCAGTCAAGTGGATTTTAAGATATCTACAAGGCTCTTCAGATACGTCACTATGCTTTACAAAAGCAGGTTTAAAACTACAGGGATATGTAGATGCTGATTTAGCAGGTGACGTTGACAACAGAAAAAGTACTACTGGATTTGTGTATACGCTGGGTGATACAGCTGTATCGTGGGCTTCTAAGTTACAGAAGATTGTTGCTCTCTCAACTACAGAAGCGGAATACGTTGCTATAACTGAAGCAGGGAAGGAAATGATTTGGTTGCAGTCATTCTTGGAAGAATTGGGAAAGAAGAATGAAAAAGGTATTCTGCATAGTGATAGTCAGAGTGTTATTTTTCTTGCAAAGAATCCAGCCTTTCATTCCAGAACAAAACACATACAGTTGCGATACCATTTTATCCGATCTCTTCTCGATAGTGGACAGCTGATATTTGAGAAGATTCGAGGAACAGAGAACCCAGCAGACATGTTCACAAAAGTAGTTACTGCTGACAAATTGAAGCTGTGTATAGCTTTAGTTGGACTTCGTACTTAAAGGCATGACTTGAAGTTGCTGTGATAGTTGCTATGAAGATATGTAGACTCATTTGTCTCCAAGTGGGAGATTGTTGCAGGTGGAGACAAAAACAGTGAACAGTGAAATATGCACCGAATGCACCGTTGCACCGTTTGCTCTTTTGTATTGTTAGGCACCTCCCCAAGCATCATGTAGCAAATTGCTGCAATGTAGTGATCTGCTCTCCTATAAATAGGAGAGCTTAAGTGTGTGGAGAGTGCAGCAGAGAAGTGCATCAAAGTGGGTGAGAGAGAGATTTCTATAAAAATTATTTTTATAGTGAAATTACAGCAGCTGTGGACGTAGGCAATTGCCGAACCACGTTAAATTTTGTCCCTCCTTTATTTAGATTCGTCTGTGTCAGAACAGCTCCCAACAGCACCTTCATAAACTCCAGCCTGAAAATCAATAGAAATGAATTTCCAGTTGAAGAGTTGTTATTTTTATTGCACTTCTGACTGAGAAGCTAATCAAGGTTTATGTAGTGTTATTTGTTCTGTTATAATATTTTTTTTTTTCTGGTGAATGAAAGAACAACTCATACAATTTGCAGCATGTAACACTGCAACATTATCATCAACAAAGAGAGTGAGAGACCTATATCAATATGTTGCGCCTAAACTTTGACTCAAACTAATGAATCAAAAATTTAATATAGTTTTACCTGCAAGTATACAGGTGTTGTAGTACCTCATAGAGTTGAATCCACAGGGATTGACTTATGTGATAAAGAAAATAAACTCAAACAATGAAAAGAAATTACTAAAAAGAATGTGCCGATCGAATATAAAATAAAATTACTGAGATGATGATTTTTGAAATAACTGAATAAAACTAAAATAATACAATGAATTGATATAGAGAAAGACTAAGGTTTTGAGGATCCCTATAATAATTTAGAATATTGTTTCCGATCGATTTACTTCAATTAAACTAGAGCAATGATTCTGTTTAATTGGAAGATTTAGTATTTAAGGTCTAGAAAATAATCACTAATGATTAAACATGAATGATTGATGAAAATTTTCACAAATCTATTTGGATATTACAGGGATTCTTCAAGCATTCACTGTATTCGGAAATCACAATGAATCAAGATAAATATATAGATAATCAAAATATCCAATAATAAAATCATTCAATCAATCAAGCTTATAAAAGAAATTTTACATTGATCCGAAAACAATGTTTAAATCATTAAACTTCACCTCTAACCTTAGTGCAAGAATTTAGCCAACCATGTTCATCATAAGTGCTATAGAAATCAAATAAAATATTCTCCATTAAATAACTAAAATAAAACATAAACTTTAATACTAGAAAATAACTATAGGCAAGTAAAAATATAAAGAAAATGAAGCCCGAAAGACTCTCAAACTGGAACCAGTTCCGTCCTTTTCGTAAAAGCAAGAAGCTCAAATTCCTATGCTTCCTTGCTCTCAAAACATAACCAAAAGTCCAACTTCTTCACCTTCGCAGCTTGTTGTCCGTAGCTCTCTGGTTTTTCTCAACCCAGGACCCTCCGTTGCATGTTTTGTCCAGCAACTACCTCACGTCTAGCCTGCCCGAAGCTCTCTATTTTTTTCTCTAAAAACAAAGTACTTGGTCCTTTGAACTCCAAGCCAGAACAGAGCCTCCAATCCTCCGAAAGTCTCTAACCTAGAAACCCCCACGTAAAACGCTCCCCCCAGAAGACAAATGCCCTTTGTCCTGCTGTCCAAGAGAAAAAGAAAATTGAGCTTTCAGCTCCTCAAGATTTTCGTTCAACCCAGATTTTCATTTTCTTTCACCTCTTCATTTCAGCTCTCACCCTCCAGAAAACCAGCCCTTATCTTCACGTCCTTTAGCCTCTTTTACGTCCACTCCAAACGAAAATGAACACCAACATTTGGCAGTCTGCAGCTGCTGTGTTTCTTTCCTCTAAAAACAGAGCTGAAAGTCCAGCCCTCTCACCCAAATGAAAAAGAAACAACACACTCCTCTCTCCTCTCTTTTTTCATTTCCGTTCACGTCTAGAGCCCCCCCCCCAGGTGCTCAATTTCCTTCCTCCGTCTCACTCTCCCTCAAATGAAAATTATCTCTCCCTCTCTGTCCCCAACGAAAAGATAAACGCTCCCTCCTCAACATACGTTTCTATGTGTTTTCTTTTCTTTCTTTCTCTCAATCGAGCCCCCCCATTACGTCTATCACCATCTAAGCTTCCCAGTTTAAGTCACCCACCAGCTCGCTGAAGTGCAGCGTCCAGCAAGATCCTTTTCTTTCCTCATTTCTGTTTTCTTTCCAAGCCAGCGAGGTTTGTTTTGTTTTTTTGGTTTCAGGACCATAGCCTCTCATTCAAGCACCCCAAAAAAACTCTCCCATGTTACCCAACATCCAGCGTCTTCCTCTCCGTAAGTCCTTCTCAACTTTACATAAAAGACCCAAACGTCTCACCAGTTCTCTTTCGTAAGCCTCCATTTTTCTCTTTTGTAAGCCTCTGTCTCAGCTCTGAAAACCAGCCTCTCTCCTCAATGATAACACTCATTCACGTAAGTCATTTTTAAATCCCAGAAGTCAAAACGAAAGAGTGTCTTTTTCTTTTTGTTTGATCTCCTTACCCTCAGCCTCCTTTCATTTACGTCAATCCTGCTATGTTCTTTTTTTTCAACATGCGTGCCTCCACTTGGTTTCAGCCCCCTTCTATGACTTTCAAGTTGCATGTGGTGTCCACCAAAAACCATATTCTTCTTTACATAAAACTCACTTTCAACTTGTCTCCGTAATTTTCGTTCAAACCATAACTCAAGACCGCGTGCATCTATGAACAACCAAAGTAAGAAAGTCACCACCGAAAGTTATTTAACGTTCAAAGTCATTTTCATTTTGTGTACTTTTTAGCTGCTCAAGTCCACCGCTTCCTTCCTTCTCTTCATTCCTCTCAATTAACATGCACTTTTGGTCAAAAGTTCCAACTAGATCCCATGTGAATTTTATTTAAGCCAAAAATAAGTAGATAAAAATAACACTCAAAAATAAATTAAAATGAAAAATAGATTATAAAAAATATGTTACATATATGAGGAAATATTATCCAATTAAATCATAGTTATAAAATTAAGTATAAACATGATATCAATCAATTCAAAATCACAACTCGTATTTATGCTTAATAACCATTTTTCAATCTAAAATCAATAATAATGTCACGAAACAATTAAAATATATTGGTTTTAAATATATAAAATATGCAATATTTCATCTCAATCACACCCCCAACTAGCTTTTTACTAATTCTTAAGCAAAATAGTGAAAATTAATTGAGATTAACATTGCATAAAGCTCAAAATTCAAACAGAAACAGTCAAATATAATTCTGAATTTTCACAAAAAATCGATTCGCGACTACTCAACACCAAGAGTTGTATCCACAAGGAAAGTCTCAACAATTGTTCACATAGAATTGAGGCAAATGTCTTAGAACTCGGATATGTGTGTATGGTTAAACCTCTGTGTGTTCCTCATTAATAAACATGATTTATCATAAGATTTTTCAACCTTAAGATTAATCATTATTGATTCTAACTACCTCAAAGTCTAAGTGACTAGCAGTTTTCATGCTAACTTTGTTTAAAGGATGAACACTCAACCTCTAAAGTTTTGAGTAACTGTTTGTAGTCCTTTATTTAGGAAAACTTATACGATTTTATCTTCTTTTTCCCTTTTTTATTCTTTTGTTTTTGTTTCTTTTTTTTTCATATAAGACTCGGTAGTCTTACAGTTTACTTTTTCAATTTTAAATCAATGAAAATTAATGAGGAATACTACAAGTGTAAGCATGTGCAAAATGTTTTTTCAAAACTCGTCATTCATTCTATATAAATCATACTAATTCTCATTTCTATAAATATCGCATCCCGGTGTTTCAAGTCACTCTTCAACAAAATATGATGCATAATAAGTTATGCTCTATGCTTAGGGTTGAAAATAAATTTTCACTAAATAATTTCACTCAACTACTCCACCAAGGTGCTCAAATCTCACAAAAATGTTAGGAGTGTGTTAATCATTTATGTTTCAATGCACCTCACAACAATTTGTTTTTTTTTTTTTTTGTACTAACACATTTTCAACAGAAAACCCTCCCCCCAACTATATGTGACATTGTCCTCAATGTTCGATAATATATGCTATACAGGCATGAATTGAAGCAAGATAAACACTACAGAACATATATTGAGACGAAAATGATTAAACAGAGAGGAAAGAAGTCACATGAGATATTTGAGTGCTCATAAGGAGTAGATTTCTGTCAAAGTTAGAAGACACAAAAAGCAAAAGAAAGAAAAACAAAACAAACAAATATAGTATATACAATGAGGAATGACAAAGTAATTCTGATAAGCAAGATCTTCCAGAGTAGTGAACTCAACCTCCAGAGTAAAATCACCTAAAAATGGTTTCAACTTTTGTCCATTAACTTTAAAAACATTACCATTTTCTGGATTTTCTATCTCAACTGTCCCAAAAGAATAAACAATTTTTACAACAAAATGACCGATTTATTGGGATCGAAACTTGGCAGGAAACAAATTGAGCCTTGAATTATACAATAAAACATTTTGGGAAGGCTCAAAAGATTTTCGAAAAATATTTTTATCATGAAAAATTTTCATTCTCTCCTTGGAAATACGAGAACTTTCGTAAGTTTCATTCCTGATTTCCTCTAACTTATTAAGCTGAAACTTATGAAGAGAGCAAACTTTATCCGCATCAAAATTAAATTACTAAATTACCCAATAAGATTTGTGTTCCAATTCCACAGGCAAGTGACACGCATTTCCAAAAATGATTCGATATGGGAACATCTCAATTGGGGTTTTAAAAGTAGTTCGGTATGCCCAAAGTGCGTCGGTTAGTTGTAAAGACCAATCTTTGCGACTTGGGTTAACTATCTTTTCTAAAAATTTTTTGATCTCCCGATTAAATACCTCAAATTGGCCACTTGTTTGTGAATGATAATGGGTAGCAACCTTATGAATAATACCATATTTTCGCATTAAGGCCTCGAAAGGTTTATTACAAAAATGTTTACCTCCATCACTGATAAATATTTTCTTTCAAAAATTTCAGTATAACTTTGTGATCATTATTCTTGCACGGAACGACCTCAATCCATTTGGACACATAATCCACAGCTACCAAAATGTAGAGATTGCCAAAAAAAACTGGGAATAGTCCCATGAAATCGATGCCCCAACAATTAAATATTTTAACAACCAAGATTAGATTCAACAGCATTATATTCCGGCAGGTAATCCCTCCTAATTTGTGACAACACTCACAAATTTTACAAAATTTATGAGTGTCCTTGAAAATTGTAGGCCAATAGAAACCACATTACAAAATTTTAAAAGCAGTTTTCTTTCCAGAAAAATGGTCACCACATGCCCCAGAGTGACAAAAAGATATCACACTTTGAAATTCATTATTGGGAACACATCGTCTAATTATCTGATCTGAGTAATATTTAAACAAATATGAATCATCCCAAAAGAATTTTCTTACCTCTACAAAAAATTTCCTCTTATCTTGTTGAGACTAAATATGATAAATTTCACCTGTAACAAAAAAATTAGCAATGTCAGCGTACCAAGGCAATTGAGATATACCAAAAAGTTGCTAATCAGGAAATGTGTCTCTAATAGGAACTGTTTCTATAGAATCTGAAAGAACAAGTCTAAACAGATTATCAGCAACAACATTCTCAACTCATTTTTTATCTTTAATTATCAAATCAAATTCTTGTAACAAAAGGATCCATCTAAGCAACCTGGGCTTCGCATATTTTTTCGCTAAAAGGTACTTAAACGCAGCATGATCAGTAAAAATGACAATTTGAGACCCAAACAAATAAGAGCGAAATTTGTCAAGTGCAAAAATTACTACAAGTACCTCTTTTCAGTTGTTGAATAATTCATTTGAGCACTATTTAAAATTCTACTTGCATGATAAATAACACAAGGCTTTTTCTCCCTACTTTGGCCCAACAACTTCAACAACATCATCACTAGCGTCACACATAATCTTAAATAGTAAATTCCAATCAGGTGATCACATAATTGAGACTGATATCAACATATTTTTTAGTTTTGTAAAAGCTAACTCACAATCATTAGTCCACATAAAAGAATTTTCTTTTGACAATAAATTGCACAAATGTCTAGAAATTGTGCTGAAGTCTTAAATGAACCTCCTGTAAAAACCTGTATGACATAGAAAAGATCTAATATCCCTGACATTCTTTGGGATGGGCAATTTAGAAATTAATTCAATGTTGGCCTTGTCTACTTTAATACCTTGAGAAGAAACAATGTGACTAAGGACAATCCCTTAAGTGACCATAAAATGACATTTCTCCCAGTTTAGAATCAAATTCTTTTCTTTGCATTTAATCAGCACTCTTTTCAAATGAGTCAAACATTCATAAAATGAATCACCAAAAATAGAAAAATCATCCATGAATATTTCAACAAAACGCTCTATCATGTCATTGAATATGCTCATCATGCATCGTTGAAATGTAGCAGGAGCATTACAAAGTCTGAATGGCATCTTTCGGTATGCAAAGGTACCAAATGGACATGTAAAAGTGGTCTTTTCTTGATCTTCAGAAGCAATATCAGTTTGGTTATATCCAGAATAACAATCTAGGAAGCAATAAAATTTATGGCCCGTTACGCGTTTAATGATTTGATCCATGAATAGTAGGGGAAAATGATCATTTCTAGTGACAGAATTTAGTTTTCTGTAGTCAATGCACATACGCCAACCAATAGTAACTCTAGTTGGGATCAATTCATTATCCGCATTCTTAACTACAGTCACACCAAATTTCTTGGACACCACCTGCGTAGGACTAACTCATTTGCTGTCAGAAATAGGGTAAATAATCCCTACATTCAGAAGTTTTAATACCTCTGCTCTGACAACCTCTTTCATGTTAGGGTTCAGTCCACGTTGCATCTCTCTAGAGGGTTTAGTATTGTCCTCTAGATATATCCCGTGTTTACAAATCGAAGGACTGATACTTTTGATATCAGCTATGGTCTATCCTATTGCATCTTTATGTTCAATAAGAACACCAATTAAGTTTCTCTCCTGAATTTAATCCAGTTTTGATAAGATGACCACTGGTAATGTCTCTTCTTGGCCTAAAAATGCATATTTGAGATCAGCAGATACATGTTTTAAGTCGAGTTTTGGTGTTTGCACACTTGAGGGGAGAGACACGACATCATGAGGTGGCAATTCCTCAAAATGTGTTCTCCTTTATCAGTATCCATTATACGAGTAGATTCTAGCAAAAAATTCATAAATGCAAGCACATAATCATCATCAAAATTTGTTCTATGAACCAAACAAGCCTCAAGAGGGTCAGAAAGAATTGACAAATCAAATTTATTTTGAACAAGAGTTTGGATCAAATTTACTTCATGCACATTATCATCATGCCAGGTTGTTTACAAATATTGAAAATATTCAACTCCAAAATCATGTTGCCAAAAGAAATTATCATCACACCACTCCTACAATTTATTAAAGCATTCGAGGTTGCAAGGAATGACCTACCCAAACTTATAGGAATTTGAGTGCAAATATCAAAGACAGGTTCTGTATCCAAAACAATGAAATACACTGTGACATAAAATTTGCCTACTTGTACTAACACATCCTCAACTATCCCTCTCGGTATTTTAATTAAACGGTCAGCAAGTTGGAGTGTTACTTTGGAGGGTTTAAATTCACCAAGACCCAACTGTTCATATACCGAGTAGGGTAGGAAGTTAACACTAGTTCCGAGATCAAGTAAGGCTTTTTCAATTTTAAAATTTTCAATCACGTAGGAAATTGTTGGACAACCCAGGTCTTTGTACTTTGGAGGAAAATTGTTTTGAAAGATGGCGCTTACCTGCTCAGTGAGGAAAGCTTTCTTTTGCACTTTTATCGTACGCTTCACTGTATACAGATCTTTCAAAAATTTAGCATACGATGGAATCTGTTTAATTGCATCCAATAGAGGAATGTTGATTTTTACTTGTTTGAAAATTTCAAAAATATCAGTATTTTGAACCAACTTGTGAGAATGTTGCAACCTTTGGAAAAATGGGGTAGGTATTGGGGCTTTCACAGGCATATCTAGCTCAACCTTATCAAGTTCACCATCACTCTTGGAATTTAAAGAATTGTTGGTCTCATCAACTTTTGTTGAAATACTCTTATCAATTATTTTTTCATTGTGTAGAGTGGTGATGGACTTGGCAAGTTCAAATTTTGAATCAGAAGAATTTGAATTTCTTACCTCAAATTTGCCTTTGGGATTCGGCTGAGGTTGAGCAGGAAACTTACCCTTTTCTTGAGCATACATTGCAGAGGTCAAGTTGCTAATGGAACTTCTCATCTCAGTAATGACCTGCATTGTCTGAGTGTTAATATTGGCTTGCCCCTGCATAAAAGTTTTTAATGTCTCCTCAAAGGTTTTCTTATGTGGAGGCACATAAGGAGTAGATGAAAAAGGCCCTTGAGGATTTTGATTTGAGTTAGACTCATTCCTCTAGCTAAAGTTGGGGTGATTTTTTTCATCCAGGATTATATGTTTCCGAATAAGGGGAAGAAAATGGTCTCTTGTAAAAATTCATAGTATTTGATTGTTCGTGCAACAACTCTTTAAAAGCAGGGATTGTTGGACCATCCTGAATTAGGTGTTCACTAATCTCACACATGCCACAAGTTTCTTCTTCTTTTTCAATGACCTTAACCGAATTTACCTTCCTAAGTTCCATGGCCTCTACTTTTCTTGTTAAACTTGTTATCCTAGCATTCACATCATCATTTCTTTTAAGGACATACATATCTTCTTGAGACATGGCATTGAGTTTGGGCTTATTTGACCAATCAGAGCGATCTGTATTATCCCAAAATTGGACATTTTTAACCAACTGGTTAAAATGGTCCCAAGCATCATCAAGATATTTATTTAAAAATTCACCATTACACACCATTTTTACAAAATGACGCATTTGAGACGTTAACTTTTCATAGAAAAAACTAATAGTGCACCAAGTCTCATAGCCATGATGTGGGCAGTTAGCAATAATTCTTTAAAATGCTCCCAACACTGAAAAAATATTTCATTTTCTTTTTGAGAAAAATTCATTGTGAAGAGTGTTAGTCCTATGAGTAGGAAAAAACTTTTTTAGAAATTTTCTTTGCATTTCTTACCATGTGCCAATAGATCTTGGTCTCAAAGATTTTAGCCAATTTTTAGTTTTTTCTTTCAAAGAGAATGGAAACAACTTTAATCTAACGACATCATCATTGACAGTTTGGGTTTATAAAGTTGCACAAACCTCTTTAAATTCTTTCAGATGCAAATAAAGACTTTCTGAGTCTAAGCCATGAAACTTGAGAAGTAATTGAATTACTCCCGATTTTAAATCAAAATTCCCCATATTCGTAAGAAAAATCATGCAAGATGGAATACTTGTCCTTATTGGCTGCAAATACTCGTGCAAAGTTCTCATTAGTGGATTATTTTGTGCCTCCTCATTTTGAGTTCGTCATGAACACTATGATTGTCAGCCATGGTATTAGAATGAGAATTTTTGGAATCACCAAACAATTTATCAACCAATTCTTTTAAAATAATTTTCTCTCTCCTCAATCTACTAGTTTGATCACGTTGTCCCGAGATCATTTATCATAGAGGCTCAAGCACATTCAAAAAATAAAAGGTATGGATAGGTCTCAAATTTATTTAACACATGCACCACCTAAAATATTATATTCTAAAAACTAAATGCAAAACAAGCAAGAAAGTAAAATAAAAAATTTTGGAACGAGATTACCAAATGATATGAATATGGAAGCCAAGTTACTTAATCCATTTCCCGTCAAAATAACAAAAAATCGTACCTACAAAAAGAATATAAGAAAATTAGCAAGAGATTACTAAAATATTTTTTTTTCTTTTTCTAAAAAAAAAATATTATCACATGTTGCAATCCCCGGCAACGGCGCCAAAAACTTGTTACGCCTAAACTTTGATTCAAACTAATGAACCAAAAATTTAGTGCAGTTTTACCTGCAAGCATACATGTGTTGTAGTATCTCATAGAGTTGAATCCACAGGGATTGACTTAAATGATAAAGAAAATAAACTCAAACAATGAAAAGAAATTACTAAAAAAATGTGCTATCGAATATAAAATAAAATTACTGAGATGATGATTTTTGAAATAACTGAATAAAACTAAAATGATAAAAGGAATTAATATAGAGACAAACTAAGGTTTTGAGGATCCATCGAATGATTTAGAATATTATTTCCGATCGATTTACTTCAATTAAACTAGAGTAATGATTCCGTTTAATTGGAAGATTTAGCATTTAAAGTCAAGAAAAATAATCACTAATAATTAAGCATGAACTATTGATAATTAAAACTTTCACAAATTTATTTGAATATCACAAGGATTCTCCAAGTATTCACTGTATTTAGAAATCACAATGAATCAAAATAAATATATAAATAATCAAAATATCCAATAATAAAATCCATCAATCAATCAAGCTCATAAAAGAAATTTTACGTTGATCCGAAAACAATGTTTAAATCATTAAACTTCACCTCTAACCTTAGCGCAAGAATTTAGCCAACTATGTTCATCACAAATGCTATAGAAATCAAATAAATACTCTTCATTAAATAACTAAAATAAAACATAAACTTTTATACTAGAAAATAACTATAGGCAAGTAAAAATATAAAAAAAATGAAGCCCGAAAGACTCCCTCAAACGGGAATTAGTTTCGTCCATTCCGTAAAAGCAAGAAGCTCAAATTCCTCTACTTCTTTGCTCTCAAAACATAACCAAAAGTCCAGCCTCTTCACCTTTACAGCCTGCTGTCCGTAGCTCTCTAGTTTTTCACAACCCAGGACCCTCCGTTGCATGTTTTGTCCAGCAAGTAGCTCACGTCCAGCCTGCCCAAAGCTCTCTATTTTTTTCTCTAAAAACAAAGTACCTGATCCTGTGAACTCCAAGCCAAAACAGAGCCTCCAATCCTCCGAAAGTCTCTAGCCTAGAAACCCCCACATAAAACACTCCCCCCAGAAGATAAATGCCCTTTGTCCTGTTGTCCAAGAGAAAAAGAAAATCGAGCTTTCAGCTCCTCAAGATTTTCGTTCAACCCAGATTTTCATTTTCTTTCACCTCTTCATTTCAGCTCTCACCCTCCAAAAAACCAGCCCTCATCTTCACGTCCTTCAGCCTCTTTTACATCCACTCCAAAAAAAAATGAACACCTGCATTTAGCAGTCTGCAGCTACTCTGTTTCTTTCCTCTAAAACAGAGTCGAAAGTCCAGCTGTCTCATCCAAATGAAAAAGAAACAACACACTCCTCTCTCCTCTCATTTTTCATTTTTGTTCACGTTCAGAGCCATCCCCCCCCCCCCCCCCCCCCCCCCCCCCCCCCCCCCAGGTGCTCAGTTTCCTTCCTCTGTCTCACTCTCCCTCAAACGAAAATTATCTCTCCCTTTCAGTCCCCAACAAAAAGATAAACGCTCCTTCTCAACGTTCATTTTTGTGTGTTTTCTTTTCTTTCTTTCTCTCAATAGAGCCCCCCCATTACATCTATCACCATCTAAGCTTCCCAGTTTGCGTCACCCACCAGCTCGCTGAAGTGCAGTGTCCAGCAAGATCCTTTTCTTTCCTCGTTTCCATTTTCTTTCCAAGCCAGCGAGGTTCATTCTTTTTTTTTTTTTTTTTTTTTTATGGTTTCAGGACCACAACCTCTCATTCAAGCACCCTAGAAAAACTCTCTCACGTTGCCCAACGTCCAGCCTCCTCCTCTCCGTAAGTCCTTCTCAGCTTTACGTAAAAGACCCAAACGTCTCACCAGTTCTCTTTTGTAAGCGTCCATTTTTCTCTTTCGTAAGCCTCCATCTCAGCTCCGAAAACAAGCCTCTCTCCTCAATGATAACACTCCTTCACGTAAGTCATTTTAAAATCCCAAAAGTCAGAACGAAAAAGTGTCTTTTTCTTTTTGTTTGATCTCCTTGCCCTCAACCTCCTTTCATTTCCGTCAATCTTGCTACGTTCTTTTTTTTCAACGTGTGTGCCTCCACTTGGTTTTAGCCCCCTTCTATGACTTTCAAGTTGCAAGTGGTGTCCACCGAAAACCATCTTCTTCTTTACATAAAACTCACTTTCAACTTGCCTCCGATATTTTCGTTCAAACCATAACTCAAGACCGCGTACATCTATGAACAACCAAAGTAAGAAATTCACCACCGAAAGTTATTTAACGTTCAAAGTCATCTTCATTTTGTATACTTTTCAGCTGCCCAAGTCCACCGCTTCCTTCATTCTCTTCATTCCTCTCAATTAACATGCGCTTTTGGTCAAAAGTTCCAACCAGATCTCATGTGAATTTTATTTAAGCTGAAAATACGTAGATAAAAATAACACTCAAAAATAAATTAAAATGAAAAATAGATGATAAAAAATATGTTATATATGTGAGGAAATATTGTCCAATTAAATCATAGTTATAAAATTAAGCATAAACATGATATCAATCAATTAAAAATCACAACTCGTATTTATACTTATTAACTATTTTTTAATCTAAAACCAATAATAATGCCACGAAACAATTAAAATACATTAGTTTTAGATATATAAAATATATAATATTTCAACTCAATCACAATACATAAAATTGAAAGATAGATACAACGGTAACCTAAATTAACTTCTATATCATACACAAATCATCAAAACATGGACAACAACACGGTCATGCTTATATCTAATAGTCTAGAAATTGTGAGAAAATGTGTAGTGAAAATGTTACCCTTTCACTTGAGAGATAGAGAAATTAACATACATAATTTAGATGGCTAGGTTACTATTTATTTACATATGTAGATTGTGTAACCATCACTTCTTAAAAGTTTAACCTGATAGAAAGATGTAGATTTTATTATTTATTTTATATTTTAATACTCTTCATCACATGTGGGCCAGACTCTCCCTCAATGGGTGACCCAACATATGGAATATTTAATTAAATGAGATAGAGTGTAGAGTCAGGGTTCGAATTCAGGATCTCTGCTCTAATACTATGTGTAACCACCACTTTGTCTCAAAAGCTTAAACTAATGTGAAAAGATATATTTTATTATTTATTTTGTATCTTAACATAGATAACTACTCTAACTCAGATGACCTATACTTGGCATTTGACAATTATAATTTATAATGCAAACCAATTTTTCTACATTTTGGGCAAATTATAAGTCAGTAGCAATGATCTTACACTATAGAACCAACTTGACATAATTGATATGATATATAATCATATTAATAAATTTTACGATTGATGTGTGTTGATATATATATATAAATTATTATTATTATTATTATTATTATTATTCTTTAAGGAAATTATGAATTAATCGTGATTGTATCCCTTCTCATATTCCACATGGTTAGAGTAACTTTGTATATGTTAGAAAATACAGTGGAAATTACCTCAAGATCAGTTTATAAAATTGCTCTATAAGTTTATCCAGATCGACAAATCTCAAGCGTTTTCTCTTAGTGGTGAAGTGTACTACGTAGTATAAAACTAGAGTAACACTTAACAAATCTACAACCTAAATACTATTTCAAGAGAGAACAAAAAAAGAGAGAAATTTCATATTCAGATGGGACCCAAGAACCAAATGAGGGGGGCTATATATAATCCACCCTACACGGCTAGCCTTAAAGGCCAGCCATTACTCTGAAAGTAACGCATGGCTTTAAGCCATGCGTTTACAAGCTATGTAACACATCGCCTTAAAAGGCCATGCGTTACTTGTGCTTGTAATGCACAAAGAGGGGAGGGGTCTGACCACGTGGACGCCCCCTCCATTCAACATCTTCCACTCGCATATAGTGGGCATGACTCCAGATCTACATCTCTTTAATGTTCTCAATCTTATTCATACAAGTAAATAGGTCATGCGACCACGAAGCACATCTGTAGAAAGGTGGGAGTACATATACCAAAGTGTCTCCAAGAGAAGACTAGCATAGTAATATCCCTAAAGTGTCTGGTCATGTCCTAGACTCATTTGATCGCATCAGATCAAGCATTTTCGAAACCCTCTTGAGTTCAAAAAAACTCAAAACAATGCTTGACTACCTCCTAATCATTTCAATATGTTCACAATCTTAGTCGCTAATAGTATGTAGCGTCATAGTTTGACGTCAGCAAACACTATCGAATATACGATATCGAAGAATCTTCCCTATGCACTCATATTATTCAACTTTGGTCGAACCGCTTTCCCAGCAATGTCTCTTTAAACTGTATTAATCATGGCCATAGACAACATGTCAAAGTAGCAAACATTACAACCTCCATCTCGTGACATAGTCAAAAGTAAAGGATACTTTAAAAAATGAGACTCGCACAGTGAGAAAGAGGGAAACCATTTACTCACTTATTTGATCGAATAAGCACATGTAGTATGAAACACATGCTACGGTGGATTTGTCTTTCTCAAAGAGCATATGTCTATATCAACACCATACAGATCTTAGTCTAGCCACTCTTTAAGCATCTAACCTGAGTTCCTCCATTTGTATTCCTCCAAGGTGTCAAAGAGGATCTCACATCTGGCTAACCACAGGCTAAATAGGTTGTAGGGTAACCCATGCATAGTCCTCTCATTGGATCCCATCTTAGCTCCCACTAAAATGACATATTTTTGTGTCAACTAACTCATCAATTTGGACAAGTATCTAAGAACACAATGTCTCATCTCTACACGCTTCTCAAGCGCTAGAGGCGATCGCTTGTGTGAATGAGCTGATCTAAGCCTGTTGACATATTTTATGTGTGTATTAGAAAAAAAATACGATACAGACAATAACTAAATCATATTATATTAATATCCCAAAGAAAAAGTTACATCTCAATGTCATTTGAAACACAAATTACATTTACAATCTACATAGTCCTAAATTCCTAACATGAGCCTCAAAGACATCTTTTGCTATAGGCTTCATTAAGGGATCAGCAACCAGTAGTTGATTTATGCTCATCTAGGTCACTACCCCAGTCAGCATAGTCTGCAGTTCCTTTGAGATATCTACTCACTAGGCCAACTGCATAGCATATGTCAGGTCGAGTACACATCATTACATACATTAGACTACCCACAACATTAGCATAAGGGACATGTGTCATCTTTTTCTTTTCTCTTTGAGTTTTAGGACACAATTCTTTAAATAAGTTCTCGCTTTTTACAACAGGGGTGTCAATGGGTTTACATCCACTCATTAGGAAGCGCTCGAGAACTTTCTTTATGTAAGTCTGTTGGGACAAACACAAAAGTCTCTTTGAGTGATCTCTGTAGATCTTAACTCCTAGAATGTATTCTATCTCAGCCATATCCTTCATCTCAAAATTGAAGGATAACCACTTTTTTGTGATGACTATCAACCCTTTATCATTTCTAGCTAGTAGTATGTCATTAACATATAATTAAAACATAATGAAACTCTTCTTGGACCTTTTGACATAGACAAAATGGTCCTTTGTGATCATCTTAAACTCATTCAAAAGAATGGTTCAATGGAATTTGAGGTACCATTGCCTAGATGATTCCTTTAGGCCATATATAGATTATTTGAGCTTGCACACTTTGCGCTTTTAAACTTTAACCACAAAAATCGTTAGTTGATTCATATAGACCTCCCCATCTAGTTCTCTATTGAGAAATGTTGTCTTAACATCTATCTGGTAGAGTTCCAAATCCATATTTGCTACAATAGCTAAAATCAAGCGAATTGAAGCAAACCTCACCACTGGTGAAAATGTTTCCTCATAGTCTATATCTTCATGTTGGGTATATCCTTTCACCACTAAGTGAGCTTTGTACTTATTTATCAATCCATCCAACTTGTGTTTGACTTTAAGAACCCATTTGTTCCCAATAGTCTTACACCTTGTTGGTAGATCAACCAGATCCCAGACCTGGTTAGTTTTTATAGACTCAATCTCATCATTAAGAGCTTTCATCCACTCATCTTTAGTAGAAGATGAGAGAGCCTCATGAATTGTCCTAGGCTCATCATCATCATGCGAAGCTACCATAAAAGCTTCTCCTTCAATCTTAAAATGACGACGGGGAATACTTTTACTTGTGCTTCTACGCGGCTAAGGTTGTTATGATTGATTAACAAGTGGTGTGCTTCCAGATTTAGTCCTTTTTATTATTTGTAGGAGCTTGAAGAATTTCTTCCCCATTCTCAACTAAATTCCTTGGAGCACTTTCCTCTTATTCCACAATCTCATGAAGTTCTAAACTCCTATCAACCTCACCTCTACTTGGAAATTCATTTTCAATGAAGTCCACATCTCGTGATTCAATTTCAGTCACACTTCCATCAATTTGTTCACCTATTAACACATACCCTTTAGAGTGTTCTGAGTATCTTATAAAGATACACTTCTTCCCTCTACGGCTTAATTTCTCATATTTATGAGAAAGCTCATGAACAAAACCCGTTGAACCCCATGGCCACGAGTTACTCAAATTGGATTTCTCGCCGGTCCATAGTTCATATGGGCTGGAAGTTACTGATTTGGAAGGCACTCGGTTAAGAATGTAGGCAGCAGTCAAAAGTGCATCCACCCAAAAAGAATTTGGTAGGTTTGCTTGCACCATCATTGACCTAACTATTTCCAGCAGTGTTCAATTTCTCCTTTCCGCCACGCCATTTTGCTGCGAAGTACTTGGCATCGTTAACTTTCTTTTGATTCCTTTTTCATCACAGAACCTTTTAAATTGCTTAGAGAGATATTCTCGTCCTCGGTCAGTTCTTAGAGTTTTTAAACTCTTGTCTAACTAATTGTCAGCCATTCTTATATATCGCCTAAAACACTCCAATGTTTCGGACTTATGGGAGATTAAGTAAACATAACCGTAACGTGAAAAATCATCTTATAAAAGTAATGAAGTAGACTGTAGACACCTCCGTGTCTTGCCCTCACACTCATTGGACCAAAGATGTCTGAGTGGACTAATTACAGTAGAAAAGATGCCGTAGTGGCTTTTCTAAACGGTTTTCTCTTAGCTTTTTCCATTAAACAATGTTCACATGTGGGCAAGATAATCCTAGCGAGATTGACTATCAGGCTTTCTCTAGCTAACCGATTCATTTTATCTTGCCCTATATGGCCAAGCCTAGCATGCCATGTATATGAATCCAAATTATCAGCAGATGAAGAAAGAAAAGCAATAGATTCATTCATATTAGAATAATCCAAATCCAATATCATAAAACCGTCTTGTAGAAAGTATTGCCATAAAACACATGGCCCAAATAAAAGGAAGTATAATTGTTTTAAAAAAACAATCCGAAAACCAAGTTTTAATAGAGTAACAACTGAAAGTAAGTTTCGTCGATCTCAGGAGCGTACAGCACATTGTGGAGAAAAAGAGTGTGGCCACCCTGCAAGTCCAGCTTGTAGGTACCAAGTCTTAGTACCTCTACGCTAACTCCATTCCCCACCTTGATATCATGGCTCCCAGCTGGAATCCAGCGATACTCCACAAATCCAACTCTGTTTCGCCCTATGTGCTCGATCACTCTTGAATCAACAGTCCACAAAGGATAGGAGTGAGCAACCATCACATGGCTAGTTACAAAAACAATGCGAGAAAAGTCAGAGTGTGCCTTCTTCGCTCAGTGCAGCCACGAGTGAAGTGGCCAATCTTTCTGCAGTTGAAGCACTCTAATTTTGCTTGTTCTTCCCACGCTTGCCCCTCTTGGTGAGCTGAGAAGTTCTTGACACCTTTTTAATTTGTCCAGCAGCTACTCCAATCTTGGACTTCTTGCGCTTAGACCTTGATGCCTTGCGCAAACCAGCATTAGCCACATAGGCCGTATGATTGGGCTTAGCAGCCTCTAGGCGCTTAGCCTCCAATTTCAAGTGACGCGAGACATCATCAAAGTTTTTGATATTCTCGTTATACGTCAGGTTCTGACTCATATTCTCCCAAAAATTCGGTAGTAATCTTATCACTGCCTAGACTTGCTATTCATCTGTCAGATTGTTTCCTGCTGACCTAAGTTCGCGGATCATAGTTGACATATCCCTAAGATGCTGCTTCATCGTGTGGTCAGAGCGCATCGTATAGGAGTCGAACCTCATGGTTAATCCACACAACCTAGTGGTTGAAGTTCCACCAAACTTCAATTTCAAACTCTTCCACATGCTTTGGGTAGTGTCATAGACCTCGAACTCATACATTAGATCATTATGCATGCTGCTTAACATTATTATGCGTGTGCACAAATTTTTCTTAGCCCATTGACTATAAGCTTGTTGATCTATTTTGTGTTGTTCCGAGTTTCCTTCCCTGGGCACAGTAAGGGTGTAAAATAAGGCCTCCAAGACCTCTTGCTCGTTTAAGACATATTAGATCTTGCGATGTCATATGTCATAGTTTTCTCCATCTGATTTCTCCCCTTTGTTTAAGTCGGCAACAATACTCTTAGATGCCATTTTACCACAATACGCAAAGAATGGATATTACACACACACCTAAGAAATCTGTCGCATCCTTTCAAACTAGAAAAAGAATAATTTAGACATGTCGCAAAATTGAAAAATCGCTAAGCTTCAGAATCATCTCTTGCACCACAATATCTAATTATTAAATTTCTAACCTAATTCCCACGCAAATTTAAAAAACAAATATGAGAGAAGTTATCATCATAAATCTCAACCATACTCCAACTATCTTAAGTAGTCATCCTGCCCTAGTCACATGTAAAGACATAACCTACTAAAATTGCAGTAACCTTTTGGGCCAATATACAAGGACAGCTACCCAGACCATAGCAACCTGTTGGGCCAGTCTACAAAGACAGCCAGACTACAACAACCTATTGGGCCAATTTACAAAGATGGTTCATATAAGACCATTACAATCCATTTTTCTTATTCCATCAATGCATTTACAGTTCTTACTGGGGCCACTGTAGTCTTTAGGCTATATAGTGCATTTACAATTCTTACTACGGTTACTTCAATTCTTTCAGCCTATCATTTATACTGACAATTCTAACTAAAACTACTTAGTGTGATTTTCTATTTTATCACTAAAAGAAACAAAGACTAATGTCTAAACATTCAAATCTAACATTTATAGATGATAAAATAATCACATTTCCACATATTCAATACACACATACATGTTATTACATTTAATCTAAAAATTAAATAAAAGATCACATGTAATATAATATTATGGAAAAAAATAGCATGAATATAACCAAATATTCACATATAATCACATTTAATCTAAAACATTAAATAAACGATCACATGTAATATAACAATATATCTAAGCATATATTAAATCATGATTTTTTTTTTTATCAAAACAAAATATCATAAAAACATTTAAAAGCCTCACCTAAACCAAATGACATTCGCAACCCAGTGGTGCACCCATATCCTTAGTTTAGTAGGTGGTCCTGAGTTCAAAATTCCATTGTGCCACTTTATTGTTTTATTTCCTTTAAAAAAAAAATGGGCTGAAAAACACTAGGCCAAAAATGGCCCAATTGAATGCCTCTTTTTTTATTTTTTTAAACAAAAAAAAAAAACAAAATGGGCCGAAAGGCCCAACCCATTTTATTTAGAAGGAAAAAACCATTGGGCCGAAAGGCCCAAGCCCATTCAAAAAAATAGATGACATATAGTCATCTTCTTCCTCCAGACAGTTACTATTCACACGAACAGTAACTCCTAAGGCAGCAAGTTTCAGCTACTATTAAGAGAGCTCACTGGCATTTTAGTTTGCCAGAAACAGCTTCCAAAGGAAGCTGGGTGCTACCGCAGCACCTAGGTGGTGCGTGCAGCAACCCTCTGGTGTGTGCAGCACCCGCTATGGTGCCACCACGATGCACGGAGCACCGTTGGTTCCTTCTACTGCGCGCAGCACCGCAGAAGTCATCACGGTACTGCACGGCACCTTTGTGATACAAAGAGGTGCGCGCTGCACCTCCACATACAGGTGGTGCGCATTGCACCACCGTGTGTAGGTGGAGAGTGCAGCACCCTTTAGTGCGCGCTACACCTCCACGCATAGGTGGTGCGCACAGTAGAACTGCACAGCGACTTAGCCCAAACAGAAATGCTTTTTTTTAAAAAAAAAAAAAAAACTTCGCAGCACCATTTGTGCGCAAACAACATTAAAAAAATAAAATGGCACATTTACAGTTTACATGCATATGCAAATAAAAAAACATGGAAGTAATTATAAAAGCTCTGATACCAATGTTAGAAAGCACAGCGAAAAGTACCTCAAGCTCAACTTATAAAATTGTTCCACAAGTTTCTCCAGATCGACAAATCTCAAGTGTTTCCTCTTAATGGTGAAATGTACTACGTAATATAAAACTAAAGTAACATTTAACAAATTCAGAACCTAAATACTATTTCAAGAGAGAACAAAAAAAGAGAGAGATTTCACTATTTAGATGGGTCCCAAGAACAAAATGAGGGAGGTCATATATAGCCCACCCTACACGGCTGGCCTTAAAGGCCAACCATTACTCTGAAAGTAAACGCATGGCTTCCACCCTACACGGCTGGCCTTAAAGGCCAGCCATTACTCTGAAAGTAACGCATGGCTTTAAGCCATGCGTTTACAAGCCATGGCCCGTTACTTGTGCTTGTAACACACAAGAGGGGACCCTCTAGAAAAGTGGCCCCGAGCCAAGTCTCGACACGCTCACTAACATGCCTAGTCGGCCCCCCTGATTAGTCACCAGCATGCCATGGCAAGCCCATACCGCAGCCAGCCAGCCAGCACGCAGCAAGACTAGTATGCTAGGGAGGTTGTTGGCCTGCCTAGCATGCCACCCAGCATGCAGCAACATGCTGGCGAGGTTAGTGGGCTGGTCTGCCAACCCAGCCCAGCAAGCGTGCTGCACAGCTTGCGCAGGCAGGCCAACCAGGCCTGCCCAGCACGCAGGCCATGCGTGCTGCCTATAAACTAGGTCATGCGTGCTACCCATCAGCCATGCAGCCTGACCAGCATGCAGGCCATGCCAGGCTATGCATGCTGCCTATCAACTAGGTCATGCGTGCTACCCATCAGCCATGCAGCCTAACCAGCACGCAGGCCATGCCAGGCTATGCATGCTGCCCATCAGCCATGCAGCCTGACCAGCCCAGCCAGCTAGCCACCATGGCACCAGCCATGCGGCCTGACCATGACTAGCCAGCCAATGATTTTTAGCACGGGCCAGGACCAGTCAAGCTGTGGGCCCCCCATGGGCCTCACAACCAAAATTATATTATTATGTTATTTCCTTATTCTAGTATTTATATATTTCCTTATTTCTTATTTTAGTACTACTAGGAATTATTTCCTTATGCTAGTGTTATTAGAAATTATTTCTTTTTTCAAGTACCATTAGGAGTCTCCTCATTGTAAGCCTATATAACGGCCACCCTAGCCCCATTTTGATTATCTTTTGACAAATTCCTTTGTGGACGGCTTATTTGTTCTTGAGATCTCCTTCAGTACTTGGCACTTGGGCTATTTGGGTGCAACCTGTGTGAATCCCAAATAGAGATTCAACACCTTGACGCTTGTGGACGGGTATTGATTCAATTATCAATATTATGAACAAGTTTGTTTCTCTTTTCCATTATTGAGTTGCATTCTTGTTATTTATGTTGGACTCTTCCCTTCACTTTCTCTTCACTTTTCTACCATCCAAACACTATATTAGCCTCGATACAACCTTCCATAACCCTAGATCTAATTTCTTTCATCATAAAATCCTAGATTTAAACTAGATCTAGTGCCTCCATATTTCCTACACAAAGCCCTAGCCTCCATAAGGATTTCTTATATTTTAGGAAACCTTAAACCCTAGTCTCACCATAATGACCAAAATACCACCCAAGAGACGCCTACATAAATCCTAGATCTCACCATTCGGCCATCATCATCCCATATACCATACGTTTCCATCAAGATTCCAATTCACAAACCACAACACCAATCATCCATATTCACCAAATCTCATCACTCAAGACTAGTACTCAAGTAAAAGTAAGCAAGAAGGATAGGCTCATCGTCATAATTGGGTGAAGCAAATCTAGAGAACCATAATGTTTAGGGACTAGACCAAGATCCCTAACAAGGGGTCTGTCCACGTGGGCGTCCCCTCCGTTGACCAGTACACTAATATTGCACCTAACTAAGTAGTTTCTTCAAGCCAACACTGACTAGAGATTTGCATTTCCCAAGCCAATAACACTCGGATCCCAAATTGTTTCAAAATAATGAAAAAAAAAATCCGAATGGACTGATTGGCACCTAGTCATGTATATAAAATAAAAAAATAATATTAAATATAGTCATGTATTAATGTGTAAATATGTACACTATTTTTAAAATACAATATGATTTATTATTAAAAAATTAATTTTTTTTAAGCCATCGTGTCTTTAGCCTACGCACGCCATACCATTAGAATGGGCATCCTCAAGTCTGCTAGATATGACCCACCCCACACCCACAACATCAGTGCGTCGTTCTCACCCATCGACACAGTCAAGATATATTTCAAGCACGGGTGACTCGGGCCAGTCAATGCCATATAGACATAGTTCAAACCACTCAATTTTTTTTCTCTAAGAGAGAAGGATGAATCGAATTTTGTTCAGCTACATTAGCCATCCAATAGGTATAGGAATACGCATAAAAGCAACCCCCTTTATTTCCTTTTGAAAACATTCATAATCAATGGCCCATTTTGGAGCTAATTTTTTTTTTTTTTTTGATGAAAATATGCTTCATTGCATTTATTAATAGACGAAGTTACAACTGTGACTTATCAATACAGGAGAACCAGACCATAAGTCAACTAACGCAACTGCTCAGGAGCTTCCCCGCCAACAAATTTCTTTGTGACGGACATTGTCTAAACTTCTACACCTTCTCTCCTGACAGCAGTCAAAAGAGAAAGCGCTCTGTCAAACCAGAGCTGAACAACCTTCCTTCCGAAGAAGAGAGGTACACACATGCTCCATCCTCCCAAGGAGGAGGAATACAACCACACTCTCTCCTCCCAAGGAGGAAGAGTACTAACACCTACCCTCCTCCAAAAGAGTAGTAGGACTAACACCCACATTCCTCCAAAAGAGGAGTGGGACACTAACCTATTTTTATTATTATAAAAAACTAACACAGATTAACTACAAAACAAAATAAAGGGCTGAAAAAACAAATGGGCCCCGCCTGATCTAAAGGCCCTGCCCGAGCTAAAGGTCCAGCCCGTAGGAACATGGGGGCCCAACCCGATTAGGGTTTCATCGCATCCCAAAGCCGCCGCCACCTGTCTTCACCCCTACAAGCCTCTGCATCCTTCCCCCGTTCGTCTCCTGCTCTGCCATTCATCCCTACAGGTTTGTGACAACAGAAAGTTCTTAGGCCGCGGCGTGAAGGACGCGACATACTTCCTGCACAATGGACTCATCCCCGTCACGGTCGCCAGCCCACAACCACCAAACCATACTCCACTTCGGCCAGACTAAACGGAAACAGAGACAAAACCACAACCAAAACAGAGACGAAACCGATGCTTATTCCAGACGCCCAACCAAAAAAACCAGATCTAAACAACCAAAACAAAATCAAAGAAAAAACTAAAACACCATCTAAACACTACAACTCCTGATTTCCGGCCACCAACCACGGGAATGTCCACCGTGAGTTGCGACCAGACTCCTTTCCAGAAACCGTTTCAACCCCTCCATGCAACTCAGCATACCACCCGAAACAAACCCTCTGTTTTCCATGGATAAAACAGAGCTCCTTTACCTCGCGGAAAGCACCCCAAACCATCATGCAAAACCATCATCTCTAGAGCAAGATACCCTACCCACACTCACACCGGAACCCTCTGAAATGTCCCCATAGGAGACTATACCTAAGTAGTCGGGAGCATCGGCCAAAATGAAACCGAGAACCTCCACCCCTACAAGAAATGAAACTCCGCCCAGTTGGGTGAAATAAAAAGGTAGAGGCCTCGGGACGAAACAGGCAAACCAAGAACCTCTGGTGGTGGCCTTTCAACCACAAAATCGTAGCCAAAACGGATCTTATTGACTCTAACCAAAACAGAAGAGAAACTGGCTCATTACTGACCAAAACGAAAATGAAAGCTGGAAAAGATTGGGGGAGGGAGGGAGGAGCCGAAGCTCTACCTCCCTCGGACGCTTCTATTCTTTTAACCTAGAGAAAAGGGAGAGCTTCTCTCACTAGAAGAATTGGGGGTATATATTGTTCCTACATTTATCGTCAAACATTACATTTTGTTCTTCATGTCATTAACTGCAAAAGTAAACTATTCAAATCTATGTGCAGAAGCTCAGATAAATATTAAGAAATGAGAAATGTTTTAGGATATAAAAAAATTTTATAAAAGTAAATTCATAAAATAATGTGATTTGATGTATTATGTTATATTGCAAAATTTTTTTATTGTAAAGTAAATATAACATATCACAAGAAATATGTCAGTTTGTAGGTTTACTTCTCTATAATATTTTTTAAATAATTAATGCTGCTCGAAAAATCTACACGAACAACAAAAAATATTGTAAAACTTACTTTACAATTATAAAATACCTATATATAAAAAAATAATAATAAAAAATAAATAAATATCCTGGATCCATAGAGCATAATAGTGCCCCTTTCACTCATTAATTTGCTATATGTTTTGGGACGTACCCATAAATTTGCTTAGCTAATGGAATACCAAAACACCCCACTTCTGTTGGGTTTCTAGTAGGCAACATACATGGTTCAAAAGGCTCATAGGTCCATTAAACCTTCCACTTGGCCATCATTACATGAAACCTTTCATATTTCTATCAAAATGGTTCTCTTGACTCAGTTCACGCCCATTGTTTTGTTGCACTCATGAAACATAAGGGTAGTGCTCAAAGATTCTTTACACATTGTATACTAACCATGACATGGAAAGGCATAATCACTCCAGGAATTAAAGCATAGGTACTGCTGGAGTAGAAGTTGATGCAATAAGGCATTAACCCTATGGAACAGCTGACCAAATTAAGACACGTGGGCACTATGGAAGAATATAAAACCAACTTTGAGGCACTTTCAAATGGATTAAGGGGCTTATCTGAACCTTATAAGTTGAGCTATTTTCTTAGTGGGCTGCAGGATGAAATCAGGCTAACTGTTAAAATGTTCAACCCAAACAATTTGCTATTAGCTTATAGACTGGTAAAAATACAGGAGCAAAACGTGGCCCTTCACAAGAAATTCAACCACCGCAACCCAAACCAACATTACTCTGAACCCACCTCCCCATCAACCAGAAAACACCAAAATCCAAGGGAAAACAGTGGTTCCAGTCTAAAAGATCAGTCAAAACCAAATGAGGCAGAGATGGAAAAAGGGTCTATGCTACTACTATGATTCCAAATGGAATCCTGGCCACAGATGCCAAAGTCCAAAGTTTTATCTAATTGAAGAAGTATAGGAGGAGCAAGAAGTGTTGGGGGTGGATACTGGCCAAATGGGTGAAACTGATTGTTGTTTGGATCTATCCAACTCTGGGAAATGCCCAGAAATCTCATTGCATGCCATCATAGGGTGCTTAAACCCAAGGACCATGATGGTTAAGGGGAAGATTGGCGGTCAGGGAGATACTATTCTTATTGACTCTGGAAGTACCCACTGTCAATGTACAACTGTCCACATTATATTTGTATACAACTGTAGTATTTTAGATTGTATATAGGTAGCCTAGTCAACGCTGCTAAATAGAGGGAGGCTACACACGGCGTTGCTGAAGCTCTTCAGAAATTTTTTTTCTCCTCTACAAAAATTCTCGACAAGTTGAAGCTGAAATTCTTCAATCTTTTCTCTCGAATTTTTTTTCTCTCTTCTCGGTTTCTCTCGAATTCTTCAATCTTTTCTCTCGAATTTTTTTTCTCTCTTCGGTTTCCTTAGCTGTAAAAAATGATGAGCAGGGGAAGGTAAAAATAGCTAATGGGGATCAAGTCAATAGTCATGGGAAAGTCATGGGGGTCAGTCTAACTGTCCAGAGGCAACTTTACAACGTAGATTTGTATGTGCTTGTGCTGGCTGGGTGTGACATTGTTCTCGAGGTACAATGACTGCAAGGGTTAGGTTCGATTCTATGGAATTTTATGCAGCTCACAATGCAGTTTACATACGAGGATCCTGAGGTAACCTTAAAGGGAATCCATAGCAGCACTTGGCTTGAAAAAGGGGCCATAAACAAGTCCAGCAGAATGGGAAGTAAAGGGGTACTATTACAGTTAATAGAAGAAGTTCCAGCAACAAAACAGCCACCTGTTCCAGAATATATACAACTTCATCCCATAACCCCTTGAGTTAGAGTGTAATAGAAACTTACAGATTGTAGTTTTTAACAAGTGGAGCAACATCTGACTTCAGTTGATAGATGTGACACCAATTGGTTTGAGAGAATTGTTCTTTCATATCATGCCAAACTCCTTTCGCATTATTGATGAAAGTTATGGTAGACGCAAGTTCTTTAGAGACAGAATTCAGAAACCATCAAGCTATCATATCATTGCAGCGTGTCTGATACGGATAGAGAGGATCAGATTTAGGAGGTGAAGGCAACGGTCCATTAATGAAACAGAGCTTATTCTTGACATTCAAAGCAATCAACGTAGATTGTTTCCACGTTAAATAATTATCAACAGACAAATGTTGTGTGACAAGAATGGTTAACGGATTATCACCATTGTTAAGAAAGTATGGAGTAGAGGAATGCTCACAGGGATTCAAGAATGATGCAGATAAGACCGCCATTTTAAAGTTCGAAAGAAAAGAAAATAAAAGAAAAAGAAGAGAAGATCGTATGTGCAACAGCAGAGCTTAATTCTCTGATACCATATCAGAAAGCAAATGAGGAAAAACCAGAACAGGAAGTAAATATGAATGAATTTCTATGAATAAATTTACACAGTGCGTATGGGTTCATAACAACAATCTATGTACAAATTCAGGAGGTGAAGGCAACGGTCCATTAATGAAACAGAGCTTATTCTTGACATTCAAAGCCATCAACGTAGATTGTTTCCACGTTAAATAATAATCAACAGACAAATGTTGTGTGACAAGAATGGTTTATGGATTATCACCATTGTGAAGAAAGTATGGAGTAGAGGAATCCTCACAGGGATTCGAGAATGATGCATATGAGACCGCTGTTGGGAATTTGGACCTCCAAATTCACCCCCCCTAGGATCTACCCTTTGCAGGAATAACAAGAAAAATAGAGAAATAATAACAACACAAGAAATTTACGTGGAAACTCCAAAACAGGAGAAAAACCACCAGACCCAGAGAAGAAAATTCACTATGTGAAAAATTGTTACAATCACACAATTTTTCTCCTCACCACACCTACAAAGCTATCCCACTAGTAAAACTTTAACTTTACACCTCTTCCCCTTTTACAAAAGGTTAATAGAGGAATTTAACTAAAGTCAAAAGTTACTAGATAAGCTTTCAACTGGTGCACTTAAACTAAGAGGCTAAGCCTCTTATTTATAATACATGGCTTATGCCATTTTCATTAATCCCACCGATGTGGGACTAACAAATAAGCAAAAAAGTCAACAATCTCCACCTTGCGACTTTGACTAGTCCCACAGCCAAGCTCCACCTTAATGAAGATCTTCATAGCTTCCGCTATCATGCTTCACCATAAAAGCATACCCACTTAGAATAAACCAATTCCAAGCATTTCATTTCGGACCATGTCGAAAAACAACCTTGCTGAAAATTATGGTGTAACTTCCACGTTTGGCTTTCCTGGAAGTTCATCAGCCATCGACATGAATTTCCACCACACACCCTGCATCAATGCCAAACCAATGCCTGTGTGCAAACTTGTGGACCCGCTAACATTAACACATCCTCTATCATGACAACTTTGGGAATTAGCGACATGCCATGAGGATGTACATGTCTCTTTTTAAAGAGCAAAATCTTCCATGGAGAGAGACACAATATTAGCATCATTTCCAGTATCTCCATTTACTGACTTGGAGCCACTTGCCGAACCTGCTCCAGTTCTTGGACAATTTTTCTTGACGTGCCCAGATTGTCCACACTCCCAGCAGACTACTTTCTTCTTCATGGAGTTCTTCATCTTCCCATTTCCAGCTGCTACCATCACTAAGTTCTCATGTGGAACATTACTTCCACTACTTAGTCTTCTCTCTTCAGAAAATATTTTACTGGTAACCTCTGAAAAAATTATTTTCTCCTTCCCATGTATCAAAATAGGTTTCATGTGCTCATAGGAAGGTGGAAGAGACCAGATGAATCTCAAGGCTTGATCCTCATCATCAATTTTAACTCCAATAGCTTCTAGCTCAGCGACAATGCCATTGAGAACACTTAAATGATCTGAAATAGTTGTACCTTCACTCATCCGCAGTGTATGAAACTGCTCCTTCAGGTACACACGATTTGAGACGCCCTTCGTCTGATACAACTCTTCAAGTTTTTCCCAGAGTTCCTTTGCCGTAGATATTCCATGCACATTTGCAAGAACATTTTTGGCCAAGCACAAACGTATCGCACTTGCTGTTCTCAAATCCAGATCCTCCCAATCTTCATCGCTCATTTTATATCTGCTACTTTCACCAGTCACACTAGTACCAGTGCTGACTTCAGGTGTTGGTCTGCCCTTCAATGCCTTGTGTAATCCTGATTGAATCAAGACATCCTTGACTTGTACTTGCCACAAGCCAAAATTGATTCTCCCATCAAATTTCTCCACCTCAAATTTGACAAGATTTGAAGGCCTACTTCCTGACATTGCTTTGATGAATTTACTGTAGAAATGAATAGTACCTCACTAAGTCAGTTCCCAGGAAAGATTGGAGGGTCACAATGGACACACTTAAAATTTCCAATCTCCTAGACAGAACCTCCTTAGACTGTACGTATCCACACTACCACACCAAAGCTCCACCCCACAAAAAGAACCTAGTGGCTCTGATACCAATTGTTGGGAATTTGGACCTCCAAATTCACCCCCCCTAGGATCTACCCTTTGCAGGAATAACAAGAAAAATAGAGAAATAATAACAACACAAGAAATTTACGTGGAAACTCCAAAACAGGAGAAAAACCACCAGACCCAGAGAAGAAAATTCACTATGTGAAAAATTGTTACAATCACACAATTTTTCTCCTCACCACACCTACAAAGCTATCCCACTAGTAAAACTTTAACTTTACACCTCTTCCCCTTTTACAAAAGGTTAATAGAGGAATTTAACTAAAGTCAAAAGTTACTAGATAAGCTTTCAACTGGTGCACTTAAACTAAGAGGCTAAGCCTCTTATTTATAATACATGGCTTATGCCATTTTCATTAATCCCACCGATGTGGGACTAACAAATAAGCAAAAAAGTCAACAACCGCCATTTTAAAGTTCGAAAGAAAATAAAAGAAAAGAAAAAGAAGAGAAGATCATATGCGCAACAGCAGAGCTTAATTCTCTGATACCATATCAGAAAGCAAATGAGGAAAAACCAGAAATATGAATGAATTGCTCTGAATAAATTTACACAGTGCGTATGGGTTCATAACAACAATCTATGTACAGATTTTATACCAAATAAAAAAGAACTCTACAAGAAACATAAGAAGATCAAATGCATTTTCTTAGTCCTTCCTGTTTGTCTAGAACAAGAGGACGAGCAAACTAGCCCTGCCTAACTAGACACCCAAAAACGCCCGACAGTGGTTCTCCCAGTGCTCTTTTGTTTGCCGAATCCTCTCCACTCTTTCCGACTGAAGCCGCTCCTCCCAGTATTCACTACAGCTGTTCAAATTTGCGTGTTTTCAGTAATTAAGGAACTTATGTTTTCTTAAACCATAAAGTTTGGCTTAAAAAAGGCATACCTGTGGCTTAATAGAATATTAAGTTCGTCCAAATGTACAGCACCTTCATAAACTCCAGCCTGAAAATCAACAGAAATGAATTTACCAGTTGAAGAGTTGTTATTTTTATTGCACTTCTGACCGAGAAGCTAATAAAGGTTTATGTAATGTTATTTTTTCTGTTATAATATCTTTTTTCTGGTGAATGAAAGAACAACTCATACAGTTTGCAGCATGTAACACTGCAACATTATCATCAACAAAGAGAGTGAGAGATCTATACCAATACATGAAATTGAAAGATAGATACATCGGTAACTTACCTCTCGGCAGAGAGGGCATTTGGCCTTTGGCAGTGCTGCCTTCAATCCGTCGACAATTGTCACTGCTGCGGCTGAGCAAGCGCACATGTAGCAGAATATATGGCCACAAGTGAGGGAAACCGCATCAAAGACTGTATCCTATCACCCAAAAAGAAAATAAAACTATAAATGAATGCCTTCTCAATGAAGCACCATAAAGACAGAATACTGTTTCTCCACAAGGTCAATAACCATCAATGTTCTTGGCATAGAAGGCAGATGTCTTCGCTGATCCTTAAAATCTGAAGTCTTTCAGGTTTTATAATGGAGCACTAGTATTGGTTTCTTTATATGCATTTTCAAAATCACATTTTTTGAAAATTGATTTTACATATAAAGAAAAATTTTCACATTGGATTATGCATCTTTGAATCAAATAATAATAAAATATTATTTTTTTTTATTTTTTACTGTTTCCCTAAAATTATTATTTTTATATATATTTTACAATTAGCACCCACATTGTATTATCAACTCAATACAAATTTCATGTATCAAAATTATCTTAATATATATTATACAAAGTTGATTTTAATGAGTAGGAGAGAGAAAAAATAGTAAAATAATGTTTGAAGAGTGAATAGTATTTGTTCAAATTTTAAATGGATATTATTCAAATTTAAAGATGAAGATGGAGATGCATAAGCCAATGCTAGTGCTCGACTAAAGACCCAGAGACACAATATGAAAGCCTGACTTCTAAGAACTGGCCTTGTGGAAGGTGTAGAGTGAAATTAGAAACCAGAGTAGGGCTAAGCAATTTCTTGGTCATGCATATCCACAAACCTAGACATTCTGCTGACCCTTAACTTTAGTTTGGCTGACATAGATAATGCCAAGTCCAGGAATATGCAGGACTTGGTCCTTAGCAAAATGAAAGTTGGAAACTTACCAAGCATATAGAACAAGTCAAGTCGATATCAACTTCGACAGAATCAAAAAGCTCACAATTAAGTGATGGTTTAACATCATTGAATGTGAGGTTGCAGCCCTCAAACATTGCCAGTGCCTTGCTAGTTTCGACCTTGTTTTTCCTTAAATTGATGTGGAAAGCTATGAGCTCACAGAGCCAGGGACTCTGAAGAATTTCAATATGCATGCTTTGGGCTTGTGACTTGAATGCCTGACCTTGCTTAGAGTAATGAATCTAGCGGAAAAAAGGTAATATTCAAGCAAATCCATAAAGAATAACCAAAGAAACGAAGAATAATCAAATTATAAACTTAATATGAATCCCAAATAGTGGGCCGATATACCTTATCATATTTCTTTAGAATTTTTCTAATTGCAATGGCGTTGATCAGTGCATAGGTAAGAAGCTCCTTTCCTTCTTGGATTAAGATACCATGGTTGTTTTGTTTCTTGCCTTTGAACCAGATTAAGTACCTCCGAAAGCCAGAAGCAAGGTGTAGCTCAAGCAATTTCTGCGCACGCTCATTGAAGCAACCTACTACTGCAGACATTTCCTTGATAATAGAAGGAAAGAAGGTTCCATCGCAGACTACACATATCCAACGCAAAACAATTCAAACGTGTTAAGTTTTTTTCCTATATTATGTACGTGTGATCTTGAAATCCAGATCAGTAGTATTGTCCCAAAATGATATAAAACAAAGTAGTCAGCCTATCGTTGTACTTGGCTCAATGCTTTCTGTATAAATTAAAAAAGATCATCAAATTTCAATAAATAAAAAATGGCGAGAGAGAGGGAAAGAGAGACAGAGAGAGAGTATATGGTGACTACAGATGAAGGGAAATGAACATAATGTAATATGTTGAGTTGGATAAAGCCAAATAACTAATTTTCACTACATATATGTTTGTTTTACAGCTGGAAGTTTCCCTGCTTTGTCCACTGCAATCGTTACTAGTTCTGGTAACGCGGCTCCAAAATATCGATTAGCTTCAGAATATTAGCTTAAAAAAAAATATATATATATATATATATATAAAAGGGTCAATCTTGGTATTAAAAATTGTTGAGTTTGTAGAGCTTGGTTCTAGACCTGAGTGGGGGCAAACAAAAAGTTCACTCGATGTTTGCTCGTCATATTGCTTAAGCAAACATCAAATAGGGAGTCCTCTCTACACTCACTCGATAGTTAGCTCGAGCAAGGCTTCGGTAGAGAGTTCGCTCAATTTTCATTTGACAGTCACTCAAATGAATTACAACTTGCTCAAGAGAATAACCCGATAATTGAATTTGCTAGATTTTCCGCCACATGTATATATATATATCTATATATATATATGCGTGTGTGTGTGTGTGTTTATATGTTTTTTACGGCCATATAAAACAGCAACAGAAAATAAAGCGAACCTTGAGAGAGAGAAATTGTATTGCTCCATAGTGTAATCCTTCTTTTCTCTTAGTAAAATATTCTGCAACTCTGTGGACGTAGGCACATTACCGACCATGTAGATTTTGTGTCGTCTGTGATTGATTTCTGTTTTACTTTACTTTTTCTCTTATCGTTTCACAACAACGAGAATCAAGAGCCAAAGTTTGGGTCTAAGGGAGAAAGATGACTGGAGAAGAAGTGAAGGTGTTTGGAATTGAGAAGTTTGACGGCATAAACTTCTAGTATTGAAGGATGCTGATCGATGATTATCTCTATGGAAAAATACTCCATCTTCTTTTGTTGGGGAAGAAACCAAACAATACGGAAGATGATTATTAGAACATGTTAGATCTACATGTCTTGGGGGTTATTCAGCTAACCCTATCAAGATCAGTTGTACACAACGTTACTAGGAAAAAAATCACTGCATATCTTATGGCGGCTTTGTCTGGGATGTACAAAAAGCCTTTGGCGAATAACAAGATGCATTTGGTAAAGAAACTTTTCAATCTGAGATGCATTGGTTGCCCAACATTTGAATGAGTTTAATACTATCACAAATCAATTTTCGTATTTCGAAATTGAGTTTGATTATGAGACTCAGGCATTGATTCTATTGGCATCATTGACAAAAAGTTACAAGGCCATGAGAATGACTGTGAGTAATTTTGTTGGTAAGACAAAGTTGAAATATGATGATATCATATATTTGATTCTTTTTTATAAGGGGCACAAGAGCGATTTTGTTCAAATCCGGGGTTCAGGTTTTGCCCTGAATATCGATACTCGAGGCAAAGGAAATGACAAAAACTCAAATAGGTACAGATGAAAATCAAGGAATAAGGGCAAAAGCAAGTCAAGGTTTGGGTAGCAAAGCACTTGTTGAAATTGTGGCAAGGCTAGTCACTTTACAAGAAACTACAAGAATCTAAAGAAAACAAGGGGTGAAAATCGACCGTATCAATGTTGTTTCGGTCTAAAACTAAAACCACACTGATGTGTTTTTTAGGTGGAGTTACCAACCAAAACCGCTGATGAAGGGGGATGAAACCGATTATCAATGGTTCATTGGTGCGGTTTAATTTTACAAGTCTCAAAAACAAATATCACAGATTCACAACAAATATCACAAATGAAAAAAATTGAGCCACAACCAAAAAATAGAAAATGGATATGTACACTCTCTAGTAGCATCATCACTGTACAAAGTCAGAAGTCTTAGCTTAAAAGATGCACATAAAAAGAAAATAAATAACAAAGAAAGCCTTAGCTAAGAGCCTGAGAAGATGTCATCTCTAATTGGAAGCCATAGCAGTGACCGTGGGCATAGGTGAATGGCTGAGGGACGAAGGTAGGTGAACAGCGATGGGCTCAGGGGGACAGACTCAACGAG
Organism: Carya illinoinensis; assembly: GCF_018687715.1. NCBI lineage: Eukaryota > Viridiplantae > Streptophyta > Magnoliopsida > Fagales > Juglandaceae > Carya > Carya illinoinensis. The sequence goes on along the minus strand of NC_056759.1, from coordinate 12,508,540 downwards.
CTACGCCGTCATTGGAAGGGGAGATTACTGAGTGCCAACTGGAGTGGAGACTGAGAGAGGAGGGAGGAGAAGGGAGAAGTGAGAAGAAGAGCATAAAGGGAAGTCGAAGAGAAGAGGGAGGGGAGGGACGTGGTGGGTGTTTAAACCCTAAGTCAAAAAGGAGTGTTTGAGCCAAACGACATCGTTTCATTTGTATTTTTTTTTTCAAACTAACATCTCAAAACGACATCGTTTCACTTAAGTAAAACGATATCATTTTATATATGTATAATTTAAAAATATATATAATTATGGAATCAGTCGGTTCAGCGGTCTAGTCGAGCATCAAACCGAGATTGAACTGGCCGATGAAAGTTTTGACATAATTCTACCACCAGCCAACCAGTTTTTCGCCAGTTTCAATTGGTTCTGAGCTTCAGCAATTACGATCAGTTTGGCCGGTTTTTGTACACCCCTAAAAAAAACGAAGAATGATACTACAAATGTGGTGATTGAAGAAGTACATGATGCTCTACTTCTTACAGTTGACAATTCCGTTAATGATTGGATCTTGAATTCAATATCTTCATTTCACACCACTTCACATCGAGAAATCATGCAGGACTATGTTATTGCTGACTTTGGTAATGTGTACTTGGCTGATGGAGAAGCATTGGATGTAGTCGAAGTGGGAGACGTGGACATTGTACTCCCAAACAGATATATGTGGGCTTTGTAAAAAAAATTAGACATATTCTTGAGCCAAAGAAAAACTTGATTTTTGTGGGACAGCCGATGATGACAGTCATTCGATGGTCCTTTTGAGTGGCATATGGAAGGTCACAAAAGGAGCAATAGTATTAGCTCATGGTTAGAAAACTAGTCACATGAGTCAGAAAGAGATGAAGGTACTTATGTCAAAGGGAAAGCTACCAAAGCTAAAGTCAATTGATCTGGACATGTGTAAGAGTTGTATTTTGTAGAAGAATTGAGGTCAAGAAAGCTAGAACTTGTACACACGTATTTGTCGGGACCTTCCCCGATCTCATCTCTTAGAGGTTCTCGGTATTACCTCACTTTTATTGACGACTATAGTATAAAGGTGTGAGTCTATTTCTTGAAATTGAAATCTAATGTTGTTTGAAATATTCAATAAATGGAAAGCCTTTGTTGAGATAGAAACTGATTTGATGCTTAAATGCTCGAGGTCCGATAATGGTGGAGGGTACATCGATGGAGGATTCAAAGAGTACTACGCAATGCATTGGTATCAGAATAGAGAATACCATTTCTAGGACCCCACAACAGAATGGTGTTGTTGAGCATATGAACAAGATGATCAATACGTGTGCTAGGAGTATGAGGTTGCATGTGGAGTTACCACCTACATTGTGGGAAAATGCAGTTAACACTACAGCTTATCTGATCAATCGAAGGCCATTAGTTCCGATAGAGTGCAAATTACCTAAGGAGGTTTGGAGTGGAAATGAGGTGAAACTTTCTCATTCAAAAACCTTTTGTTGTGTTTCCTATATTTGCATTGATTCTAAAGCTCGTAGCAAACTTAATGCCAAATCAAGAAAGTGTTACTTTATTGGCTATGGGGTGAGTCATTTGGCTATTGCTTTTGGGATGATCAAAGTCAAAAAATTATCAGGAGTAGGAATGTCATTTTCAATAAGAAAGTCATGTACAAAGATAAATCCAGTACATCAGTAGATATCGCAAATGTAGCTCCTCACAAGTCTCAATTTGTGAGCTTGTATAAACTTTCTAAGATCACAATGTAGAACAAAGGTGAAAGTGACGAGGAGAGGGAGTTTGGTGCACCCATCCCTATTGTTCTACAGCTGGATCTAGAGCCTTCTACTCCTACAATTGTTGTACATAGGTCTTCTTGGACTCCTAGACCTCCATAGCAGTTCTCACCCACCTTGAATTAAATTTTATTAACTGATGGTGGTGAGCCTCAACGCTATGAGGATACCTTGCAAGATGTGAATTCTAGCAAGTGGGAGTCAGCTATGAAGGATTAGATAGATTCTCTGAAGGATTAGATAGATTCTCTATTAGGGAATCAGACATGAGAGCTAACTAAACTTCTAGTAAAGAAGAAGGCTTTACACAACAAGTGGATATACCGATTGTCGACTAAGCATGATAACATAAAGAGGCATAAAGTTAAACTTGTTGTGCGAGGGTTTCAACATAAGAAATGCATTAACTACTGTGTAGCCACTAGTAATGGTGGCTACAAAAGATTTACATCTTGAGCAGTTAGATATAAAAAAAAAAAACATTTCTCCATGATGATTTAGAAGAAGACATTTACATGTATCAGCTAGAGGGGTTTGTAGTGCAAGGGAAGGAGAGTCTAGTTTGTAAACTAAAGAAGAGCTTGTATGATCTTAAATAAGCTCCAAGACAGTGGTAAAGAAAATTTGACAAACTTCATGTATAGTTTCGAGTACATAAGATGTCAGGCAGACCATTGTTACTTCATTATATATTTTGACAACTCTTATATAATTCTACTGTTGTATGTGGATAATATGTTCATTGCAGGGTCGGCATTGAGAAAATCAACAATCTAAAGAAGTAGTTGTCCAAACAATTGCAATGAACGATTTGGGAGCTGCGATGCAAATCCTTGACATGAGAGTTATTAGAGATAGAGTCAAAGGTACATTGAGACTCTCACAAGTAGAGTATATGAAAAGAGTGCTTAGCAGGTTCAATATGGACAAAGCTAAAACAATGGATACTTCCTTTGGAAGTCACTTCAGACTTAGCATGGAGCAATCACCAAAGTCAGAGGAGAAGCATGATCGCATGAGAAAGGTACCCTATGACTCAACTATTGGTTCTTTCCTTTATACTATGGTCTATACAAAATCATATATTACCCATGCAGTGAGAGTTGTGAGTAGGTATATGAGTAACTTAGGAAAGTAGCATTGGGAGGCAGTAAAATAGATTATAGGCTACTTGAGAGATTCCTCAAGTATGAGTCTTTCTTTATTGGAGCATACTTGAAACTTTAGAGGTATGTTGATGCTAATTTAGTCGGTGACAGCCAAAAGAGTACTATAGGTTTTATATATACTCTAGGTGGTACAGCTGTATCTTGGCGTTCAAACTTGCAGAAGACTATTGTGTTGTCTACTATAAAACCTAAGTATGTTGCTATATTGGAAGTATCAAAGGAGATGATTTGGTTCTAGTGTTTTTTTAAAGAGTTGGGTAAGAAGAACGAGAAGGATACTCTCTATAGTGATAGTCGGAGTGTCATATTCTGTTGAACCCAAGATTTCAAGTTTTGTGTAATTATATATTTACACATGGATTTTGATGATAACAAATGAATTCAAAGAATAAAGAAGTCTCAAGCTCAAGTTGTCTACACAATGGAGTCAAGCACATCAAGGAAACAAGCATGAGCAAGAAGGGAACAAGTTCACATTAAAATTATAGAGTAATGTTGTAAATCTCTTCAAAATTCGAAATTAGGATTAATGCTCAAAATTAATATTTTATCATAAAGCATTAAAATACATTTTCCACATGTGCATGAATATTTTTGAAAATTAAATTTGAAAATTTTGAAAGATGATTGATTGTCATCTTTTGCATGTGCATGCCTTGATTAAAGGGTTGAACTTTGAAAATATTAAAGATGATTGATTGTCATCTTTTGCATGTGCATGCCTTGATTAAAGGGTTGAACTTTGAAAATATTAAAGATGATTGATTATCATATTTCACATGTGCATGTTTTATTTGAATTTTTTCAAAAGTGATTGATGTTTTTTTAGACTTATACAAAAAGTAAAAGATTAGGTTTGAATTTTTTGAAAATGAAAGTGTGCTCATTTTGTCATATGCCAAAAGTAAAAGATTAGGTTTGATTTTTTTGAAAAAGTGAATGATGTTGTCTTTGACAATTGAAAAAGAAGAACCTTTTATTTGAATTCTTTGAAAAAGTGAATGATGTTGTCTTTGACAATTGAAAAAGAATAACCTTTTATTTGATTTTTTTGAAAAAGTGAATGATGTTGTCTTTGACATGTGAATCTTTTTAAATTTGAATATGAAGTCTCATATGCCTATAAATAGATCATTTGAGAGCTTCACATTTACAACACCAAGAGCATACAACATTCATTCAAAGCTTTCATTCTCTCTTCTCTAAACATTGAGCCTTAGTCCTTGTTCATTTTGAGAGATATAGTTTGCGCTGTATTGTTCTTATTTCACTCGTTGAGGAGTGTTTTCTGATAACCTACCCACTATCAGCTTTTGTATCAGAAAAAGGGTGTGTATAACCCTTGTGTGTGTAGAAAGTATTCTACACGGGGAATAGTTGAATCACCACGTGTAAGGTGATTGCAAGTGTAGAGGGTGTTCTACACGGATCCTTTGTAGCGGTGTTGTTCAAAGGTGTAATAGGTTTCTATCTCCACCTGAAGGAGGTTGAATAGTGAATTTGGGAATCCTCAAGGGGTAGCTTGAGGCGAGGACGTAGGCAGTGGGGCCAAACCTTGTTAACATACTGAGTTTGCTTCTCTCTTACCCTTACTCTTTATATTTATTTTTATTTCATATTTTGTTTATATTTTATATTATATATTTGATTTATAAGTGTTATTTTTTTTTAATACAACTCAATTCACCCCCCCTCTTGTGTTAGTCATCTGGGCAACAATTGGTATCAGAGCTAAGAGCTCTATTATAAGATTAACTATCTTTTGAGTTAATATCTTATGGCTAACATTGCAGCTTCATTTGGTGAAGGTCAATCTAGTAGTCGGCCTCCACTCTTTTGTGGAGATAATTACTCATTCTGGAAAGTTAGAATGAGAATATTTCTTCAAGTTCAAGGTAGAGAAATATGGAAATGTATTGTAAATGGACCTTATATTCCAACAAAAGTGGTTGGTGGAGTAAAGGTCAAAAAGGAAGAAGAAGAGTTTGATCGTGAAGACGATAGACTTTATACTTTAAATTTAACTGCTATGAATTTATTATATAATGCTCTTAATGGAAATGAGTTTAATAGAATAATGAATTGCGCTACGGCAAAGGAAATTTGGGATAACTTGGAAGTAACTTATGAAGGAACTTCGCAAGTCAAGGAATCAAAAATTTATATTCTTACTCATGAATATGAAATGTTTAAGATGAATGATGATGAATCTATTTCTAGTATGCACACTCGTTTTACTAACATCATAAACAGCTTGACAGCTCTTGGCAAAATTTATTCCAAGGTGGAGATAGTAAGAAAAATTCTCAACTCTTTACCAAAACGTTGGGAATCAAAAGTTACAGCGATTCTTGAAGCTAGAGATCTCAAGAAGCTCGAAGTCAATGAACTCATCGGGTCACTTATCACCCATGAGTACACATTGGAGAGAGGAGAAGAAGAAGGAAAGCCAAAGAAGAGCTTAGCACTTAAAGCTGTTCCTCATGAAAGTGAAAGTGATGAAGATAAGAAAAATGACGATAAAGATGAAGAAGTTGCGATGATAACAAGAAGAATTCAGAGGTTCTTGAAGAAAAATAGAACTCCTCCGAGGAAATCTTTCAAAAAGTTTTCCAAGAAAGATTCAGGTAAAAACGACACTTTAATTTGTTATAAATGCAATAAACCTGGTCATATCAAGCCAGATTGTCCTCTGCTAAAGAAAGATCGAAACAAGGGCAAGAAAGCAATGAAAGCTACATGGGATGATGATTCAAGTAGCTCAAATAGTGAAGCAAGCAATGAAGAATCAGCAAATCTTTGTCTTATGGCTAAAGATGACTTTGAGGTAACAAATCTTGATAATATTGAAAATCCTTCATATGAAGAATTGCAAAATGTTTTAGAAGAGATTTATGAGGAATTTGAAAAATTGGGTATCAAGTATACTGCTTTGAAAAAGAAAAATTCTTCTTTAACAAACGAAATTGAAATTTTAAGAAAAGAAACTATCATTTTGAAAGATGAAAATCTTGAATTGAATAAGAAGAAAACCGATTTAGAAAATATTGTTGAAAACTTTACGAATGGAAAAAGAAATTTTGAAAAACTTCTTGGTAGTCAAAGATGTGTTTTTGACAAGGCAGGTTTGGGATATATGCCAAAACAAAAATACAAACCTTATAAAAATTTCTTTGATAATCATTCTACCTCAAAGACTAATATTCAAAATTCTTTTCATAAAAATAATTTTGTCAAAAAAGGATATTATTATAATCATTCAAGTTTTTCATATATGTCACATGCTATTTGTAATTTTTGTAATAGAAATGGTCATAATTATCATACTTGTCCTATTAGAAGAAATCATACAATGACTATTAGGGTCATATGGGTACCTAAAAATCTTGTTTCTTCTAATACTAATAAATAAAGGACCCAAAGAACTTGGATACCAAGAAAAATCATTTTAATTGTTTTTATATGTATGCATGAAGTCATCCACAAGCAAAAATAAGTGGTTTTTAGATAGTGGATGTTCAAGACACATGACGGGAGACAAGACTAAGTTCTTTGATCTTAGATCTAAAGAAGAAGGACACGTGACATTTTGAGACAACTCGAAAGGGAAGATCGTGGGAATAGGTAAAATTGGTAATAAATCTTCTCTCATAATTGAAGATGTTCTACTTGTTGAAGGTTTAAAACATAATCTTTTGAGCATAAGTCAATTATGTGATAAAAGATTTACAGTTACTTTTAAAATGGATAAATGCATTATTTTGAATGATCATGATTGTAATATTTGTTTTATTGCTTTTAGAAACAATAATGTTTATACAATTGATTTTGAAGAAATTACCTCACAAGATGCTATTTGCTTGTCAGCTCAAAATGAAACTAGTTGGTTATGGCATAGAAGATTAGGTCATGCCAACATGGAACTTATTTCCAAACTTTCAAAAAATGATTTTGTGAGAGGTTTACCAAAAACATATTTTCTTAAAGACAAAATTTGTGATGCATGTCAATTTGGTAAACAAACAAAAACTTCTTTTAAAATTAAGAAACATATTTCCACTACTAGACCATTGCAACTGATACACATGGATCTTTTTGGACCAAATAGAGTTGCAAGTCTAGGAGGAAAATATTATGCATTTGTTATTGTTGATGATTTCTCTAGATATACTTGGGTCATCTTTCTTGCTCATAAAGATGAGGCACATAATGCCTTTACCAAGTTATGCAAGAGAATTCAAAATGAAAATGGCTATACTATTTCAAGTATCCGAAGTGATAGGGGAAAAGAGTTTGTTAATAAAAATATTGAAACATTTTGTGATGAAAACGGTTTTATTCATAATTTTTCTGCTTCTCGAACTCCTCAACAAAATGGGGTAGTAGAGAGGAAAAATAGATCTCTTCAAGAGATGGCAAGAACAATGCTCAATGAGAACAACTTGCTTAGTTATTTTTGGGCCGAAGCGGTAAGTACTGCATGTTATGTTATAAATAGAGTTATGTTAAGGTCTAAATTAGATAAAACCCCCTATGAGCTTTGGAATGAGAAAAAGCCCAACATTGGTTACTTTCATGTATTTGGATGCAAATGTTTTATTTTGAATGACAGAGATAATTTAGGCAAGTTTGATGCAAAATCTGATGAAGGTATTTTTCTCGGGTATTCTACTAATAGTAAAGCTTATAGAGTATTCAACAAAAAGACTTTGACTGTACAAGAATCTATGCATGTAGTATTTGATGAATCTAATTCTCCACTCTCCAAGAAATCTATTGATGAAGAAACAGAAGGTATAAATAATACAGAAAGTCTCAATCTCAACAAAGAGAAAGCAATAGAGGAAGTTCAACATGGAGCCATCAGGAAAGATCATCAAAATTTAATACAAGATGCAACCAAACAGTGGAATTTGTGAAAGATCATCCAGAGGAACAAATTTTGGGAGAACCTTCACAAGGTGTAAGTACTCGATCATCTCTTAGAAATATTTGTAATCATACTGCTTTTCTATCTCAAATTGAATCCAAAAATATTGATGACGCACTTCTTGATAAATCTTGGATTCTAGCTATGCAAGAAGAGTTGAATCAATTTGAAAGAAATGATGTTTGGACACTTGTTCCTAGACCCAAAAATTATACTATTATTGGAACAAAATGGGTTTTTAGAAACAAGAAAGATGAGTCTGGAGTCATTACTAGAAATAAGGCTCGACTTGTAGCCCAAGGTTTTAATCACGAAGAAGGAATCGATTATGATGAGACATATGCACCTATCGCAAGATTAGAAGCTATTCGAATGCTACTTGCATATGCTTGTTATAAAGATTTCAAACTTTTTCAAATGGATGTTAAAAGTGTTTTCTTAAATGGTTTTATAAATGAAGAGGTATATGTTGAGCAACCTCCAGGTTTTGAAAATCATATTTTCCCAAATCATGTTTTCAAACTCACAAAAGCACTATATGGACTTAAACAAGCTCCTAGAGCTTGGTACGAGAGACTCAGTGGTTTCTTGATTGAAAAAGGTTTTTCAAGAGGAAAAATCAACTCTTTTCATTAAATATGAAAATGATGATATTCTTTTGATTCAGATTTATGTTGATGATATAATATTCGGTGCTACTAATGAAAATATGTGTCAAGTTTTTGCTAAGACTGTGCAGGAAAAATTTGAGATGAGCATGATGGGTGAACTTACATTCTTTCTCGGATTGCAAATTAAGCAAGCAAAAAGTGGGACATTCATCAATCAATCAAAATATATTAAGGAATTACTAAAGAAGTTTGGGATGGAAAATGCTAAGGAAATTGGAACACCAATGAGCCCATCAACTAAACTTGATAAAGATGAATCCGGTAAGCCAGTTGACTCGAAGATATATCGAGGTATGATTGGTAGCTTATTATATTTAACAGCCAGTAGACCAGATATTATGTTTAGTGTGTGCTTATGTGCACGTTTTCAATCATCTCCAATAGAATCACATTTAATTGCAGTTAAGCGCATTCTTAGATATCTTAGTGGTACAATTAACCTAGGGTTATGGTACCCTAAGCACACATCTTTCGATCTAATCAGCTACACAGATGCAGATTATGCTGGCTGTAAAATAGATCGAAAAAGCACTAGTGGAGCATGCCATTTCTTAGGTCATGCATTAGTTTCCTGGTTTAGTAAAAAAACAAAATTCTGTTGCACTATCTACTGCTGAGGCAGAATATGTTGCTGCGGGTAGTTGTTGTGCTCAAGTTCTCTACATGAAGTAACAACTTGAAGATTTTAAACTCATGTATAATCACATTCCAATCAAATGTGATAATACAAGTGCTATAAATCTTTCAAAGAACCCAATACAACATTCTAGAACTAAGCATATTGAAATAAGGTATCATTTTCTTCGAGATCATGTGCAAAAAGGTGATATAATGTTAGAGTTCACAAACACACACGATCAGTTAGCATATATTTTCACAAAACCTTTACCAGAAGATAGATTATGTATGATCAGAAGAGAAATAGGTATGATGCATGCTATGAATATCTCTTAAAAGATAGACCAGAATCAATAAAAATAGAGATAGATTTTTTTTTAATACTTTTACATAAATTTGAGATTCTTAGCCTCATGTTTGAGACGCTCATTCTCTTCATACAATATCATGTCATTCTTATTCATGGGAACCGGCAAGCGGAATGAAGAATCTAATAAAGATTTCAACTGTTTATTGTTCTGCCGAATGATTCCTTCCCTTGTGTGAGACTCTTGAACAATTTGTTGAAGTACAACAATTTGTTCTTTGAGCTTTTCAACTTCGTGATTTTTGGCTTGTAGCCGCTGAGAAAAAGCCACAATAGAGGAAGAGTAGCGAGTCCCAAGACTCACCAAGTCATAAATAGCATCAGAATCTGACTTATTAGTCAGATTATTATTTTCTTGCTGCAACATGGCACCAATGGTAACTGCAGAAAGAACAGGAGGTTGAGATGCAGAATGCCTCATGGATGGATCTAGAGAAATGTTAGAAGAATGAGCCATTGAGAAAAGAATAGAAGGCTTAAAACGAGAATGCTGAAGGAATGCAGATGAGTTATAGAGATGAGATGAAAACTTGATGCGGATTGGATGAACTTCAGGACTGATTTTATAGAGATAGCATAAAGAATAAGACAAACTATTTTCTCTTCAAATCTTATTTAGTCAAAAGAAATACAAGATATGCTGGACACACATTGTCAAAAGTTTTCTTACTAAGCCAGCGAGATTAACAGTAGATTGTCCCTATTTTTCTAGTAAACGATGAACCTCTGCTGTTATCTGCCGATGTTGACCTTGTATCTGAACCCTTTCTCGTTCCAACTCCTCTATTCGTGGTTGCAGATCATGAGCATACCAATCTGTAAATTTTTTCAACTCTTGGTTTTCTTGCTTTAGCCTTTTATTCTCACTATCCTTATTAGCAAGCTTCTGTCGTAACTCAGATATTTGCATGTTAAGATGATCAATCTCACTCACCCTCGCCATTAACCTTCGAGACATGATCGTAACAGAGGCAGCATATTGATTACTGAGCATTCTTGATTCTGCAATAATCTCAGAATCAGCCTTACTAGAAAAACGGTTCACTGCTTCTATCATGGTATTGACGGCCTCAGGAGAAAAGATTGATGATTGATGCGTCAAGGGTTCCTGATTCAAGTCTGGAACATTAGTGGAAGAGAATTGCTCAGCCATTCTATCATTGTGGAAAAACAGAACTCAGGTCAAGAAGTGATTATTTTTTTGGCATCCGATAGATGAAAATGATCATTTTTTTATAGAAACTCGGAGCCTTCAATCTCGTTTGTCAACAACATCAAGCGATTGTTTAAATCTTCAGCCGTATTAAATTCATAGAGTTAGGCCTCGAGGCTTTGCAGCACTTGTCGGGTCACGGACGGCTCCATTTTTCAACTATCTACAGTGACTATTAAACGCATCGTTTTCTTCAGGTCCATTTACTTGTTGCGGATCCTTTTTAATGATGCCAAAAGGGGGAAAAGTGTTAGACTAGAACATTAACATCGTTTGAATTGCTAAACTTATTATATATATTTGGAATTATATTTATACTTTTACTTGAAAAACTAACGCACATTCTCAAGGGGAGCTTAAGTATTAATTCAGGTTTCAGGTTCTATCAAGTATTTGTCATCATCAAAAAGGGGGAGATTGTTGAACCCAAGATTTCAAGTTTTGTGTAATTATATATTTACACATGGATTTTGATGATAACAAATGAATTCAAAGAATAAAGAAGTCTCAAGCTCAAGTTGTCTACACAATGGAGTCAAGCACATCAAGGAAACAAGCATGAGCAAGAAGGGAACAAGTTCACATTAAAATTATAGAGTAATGTTGTAAATCTCTTCAAAATTCGAAATTAGGATTAATGCTCAAAATTAATATTTTATCATAAAGCATTAAAATACATTTTCCACATGTGCATGAATATTTTTGAAAATTAAATTTGAAAATTTTGAAAGATGATTGATTGTCATCTTTTGCATGTGCATGCCTTGATTAAAGGGTTGAACTTTGAAAATATTAAAGATGATTGATTGTCATCTTTTGCATGTGCATGTTTTATTTGAATTTTTTCAAAAGTGATTGATGCTTTCTTAGACTTATACAAAAAGTAAAAGATTAGGTTTGAATTTTTTGAAAATGAAAGTGTGCTCATTTTGTCATATGCCAAAAGTAAAAGATTAGGTTTGATTTTTTTGAAAAAGTGAATGATGTTGTCTTTGACAATTGAAAAAGAAGAACCTTTTATTTGAATTCTTTGAAAAAGTGAATGATGTTGTCTTTGACAATTGAAAAAGAATAACCTTTTATTTGATTTTTTTGAAAAAGTGAATGATGTTGTCTTTGACATGTGAATCTTTTTAAATTTGAATATGAAGTCTCATATGCTTATAAATAGATCATTTGAGAGCTTCACATTTACAACACCAAGAGCATACAACATTCATTCAAAACTTTCATTCTCTCTTCTCTAAAAATTGAGCCTTAATCCTTGTTCATTTTGAGAGATATAGTTTGCGCTGTATTGTTCTTATTTCACTCGTTGAGGAGTGTTTTCTGATAACCTACCCACTATCAGCTTTTGTATCAGAAAAATGGTGTGTATAACCCTTGTGTGTGTAGAAAGTATTCTACACGGGGAATAGTTGAATCACCACGTGTAAGGTGATTGCAAGTGTAGAGGGTGTTCTACACGGATCCTTTGTAGCGGTGTTGTTCAAAGGTGTAATAGGTTTCTATCTCCACCTGAAGGAGGTTGAATAGTGAATTTGGGAATCCTCAAGGGGTAGCTTGAGGCGAGAACGTAGGCAGTGGGGCCGAACCTCGTTAACATACTGAGTTTGCTTCTCTCTTACCCTTACTCTTTATATTTATTGTTATTTCATATTTTATTTATATTTTATATTATATATTTGATTTATAATTGTTATTTTTTTTAATACAACTCAATTCACCCCCCCTCTTGTGTTAGTCATCTGGGCAACATATTCCTTACTAAGAATCTTGCATTTCATTTCGGGACCAAACATAGTTAGATCATATATCATTTTATCTGGTATATTCTCAATGATAGCCAATTGATACTTAAAAATATCTGTGAAAGCAAGAACCCAACAGATATATTAACTAATAGTATTACACTTCAAGCTTGAAGACAGGAGCTATGAGCTGCATTGGTGGAGGGCTTCAGCTTTGGAGGCTGGTGGTTGACACATGTGATTGTATCAGTCTCCAAGCAGAGGCAAACAGAAAGTTTGCTTGACATTTAATCAACATATCACTCGAGTGCATGTTAGATAGAGAGTTTACTTGACAGTCACTCGACAGTTGGCTTAAGTAAAACTTAAGCAGAGAGTTCGCTCGATACTCGCTTGATATTCGCTTGATAGTCACTCAAATGAATGACCTGATAATTGCGTTTGCTAGGGTTTCCACTGCATGCCTATATGCATGTGTGTGTGTGTGTGTGTGTTTAGATGTTTTTACAGCCACGTGAAACTATGACAAAAAATAGAGAGAACCTTGAGAGAGAGAGAGAGAGAGAGAGAGAGAGAGAGAGAGCATTGTTTGGCTCTATAGTGTGTTCCTACTTTTCTCTGAATAAAATTCTCTGCAACTCTATGGACATAGGCACGTTGCCAAATTACGTGAATTTTATATCGTATGTGATTGATTTCTATTTTACTTTACTTTTTCTCTTATCATTTCTCAACAACAAGATTGTAAAGATTAAAAAAATGAGATACCAAAACATGAGCCACACGAAGATCGTGAAGAAGACCTTAAAGACGCATCAAATATGTTAGTGTTAAAATAAAATGTTGGAATGTTCTTATGAAAAATACTTAGTCTAATTAAGTTATAAATATGTTGAGTAGAGTTTAAATTGCAATTGGAACAAAAGATGCAAAGATTGCAAATTCGCAAAATCTGATAAGGTCGACCTAGCCAAAGTAAACTAGTCATAATGTATTATTCTGATATCAAATTGAGATGATATTGGTGTCATTGAAAGTTAACTCAATTATCTACAAATTCATATTTTCACAGGGATCTTTAAATTTCCACCTTTACAAGCTCAAAAGAACTTAACAATGTCACAACCAAAAGACTAGATAGAAAGTTCATGGCTTGAGTGAAAATTTCGAATCAAGTGGTCTACTCAAGCCCTAAGTATATATAGAATAATATGCACAACTACTAGGTTGTGGTGAGAGGCCAAAGCTGCCATATGCATTTTATTCTTGAGAAAAAATCGTAAGAAGATTCATTGCGCATTGATGATCAATTCTATCTTGATAAATAGACCTCAATCCATTATATTGTGCTCATGTTCAAGTACGCACCATTGAGTCCATTGGTGTGAAAGTGTTTGTTGGCTGAGCCAAATTTAGTTACTTCAAGTGATCTTGTCAGTATTTCTAAATTGGTTATAAGGAATTTAATTCCTATAGTGAGTTTTACGTGGTGGTTTACATCTGGAATGGTTTTAAACTTTAAAAATGTTCTTCAAATAAGTTTCCAATTCGTTATCAAAGTTGATGTGTTAATTATTTATCGTGATATGATTGATTGGTTGATTATAAATTTAAATAGTCCAGTAAATTTAGAAAATACCTATTCAACCCTCTTAAGTATATTTGGGATCAAAATAGAATCAAAGGAATCATTATTATTGGGAATTTATCCAAAAAATAGCAGGAAAAGTCAAAGAAGTATTCTCTGCAGTATTTCAGATGGTAAAAAGGGCAACAAATAATACATGTAAAATTCCTTTGAAAAACAGTTAAGGAAGAGAAGCTCACCCTTTATAAAAATCCAAACAGATTAGCCCAAAAATGAAAAAACTAATCTAGATAAGGGAAGAGAGCAAGAATCCAGATAGATAGATTGGGTAAAAAAGGAAATCCAAATAAGGTATGAAATTCATATAAGGTTATACGTACACAAATACCTGGGCAATGGTCAGGACATGTTTGGTTGTCATGAACCCCATTTATCCCGTTCTCGGACTGGAGATCGCTCCGGCACTTCTTCAATGTCTTCTTTAGCTGCTTCAAGCCGAGCCCAGGTATTGTTTTCTCTTGGCCTTGCATGTATTCCTGGTACTTCTTGCAAAACTTCATCTTTCATGCACCAAAATAATTAAAACTGTAAAACGTTCGCTTTCTTTCTTCGAGAATTAGTTTTGATAAGAGAGAGAGAGAACAAAATATGAATGGGAATCCGTTCGTTTTATGTCACATGCAGCTCAGACGCTTCTCTCTCTCTCTCTCTCTCTGTCTCTGATGTCAACGGTTTGCACTAATCGGAGACAACGCATCTAAATGACGAAAGGCAGACTACGAGACAAAAAGTCAATTTATCGGAAATTTCAAATTCCCACGCAACTTAATTTTGTTTTATTTATCCTTTTTGTTTTTAATCAGGCGTGTAATCTGTCCAATTTGATTCGATTTTGAATAAAATTTAGAATCGAATCGGTATATATCGATTTTATATTTTTTAAAATTGATTACGTACGAATTATTCTCATAAACCGATACTTCAATTTTACCAATTTTCGATCCGATTTTAATATACTATATTATATATTAAATAATATAATATATTATAGTATATAATACGATAATAATAATATATTGTAGTATTTTATAATATATATTATAATTATATTATATAGACTATAATGATATATTACAGTATATTATAATATATAGCGATATAATATTAGTATAATTATTAATTCAATAAGCAAAATGATATAAGATTTTAAAATTTAATATTATATTAATTAGTAATTTATCATATAATACAAAACTATTTTATATATAGTTACATATTATATATAAATATTATATACAATATAAAAAATTAAAATATATATATAAATCGGTTCGGTCCTGTTTTCAAAAAAGAAAAATTAGAACCGGACCGATTTTGATCGATTTTAAAAAAAATAAAATCGATACCTGACAAAACCAATCTTGAGACTGGACTGATGCCATCGATTTGGTTCGGTCCAGTCCGATTTATCAATTTATCATTTTTTTTTTACACCTCTATTCTTGACTGTGTCGTAATTAGAACTTATGTTTCACATCATTGTAAACTTCTCTTTTTTAAAAAGAAAAAAATTATAAAAATTTGATAATTATGTCAATTTAAAAAAAAAATCAAAATATAATAATCTAAAAAAATACTTAATAATTTAATTTTCTACGTTGCCAGTATGCCTCTAGTTATTAAATATTACAAAAACAGTTCCGATTTGAACTGTCGGACTGTTGTTGAGTCCTTTAAACGTCGAGAAAATTTGACACGTCACATATTTCATATTAAGCCAAAGGAGGTGCATCACACTGGAATATCTAATCTGCAGAACCACATTCGTAAGCCCCAGGGAGACCCCTCACGTTCGACCTCAACAAAATCACCTCTCTTCTCTTGCCGCCATCGCCCACCATCTCCCACCCATCTCCAATGCCCACCATTCACTCATTACAACTCGTTTCTCGTGAAAGCCTGCGGGCGTGAGAGAAGAAATGAAGAATTTCATATTCCTGGTTTCTAATCTTCAGACCCACAAATATCTTTGTCTTCTCTTCTCTTTGGGCGTTTGTGTGTGTAAGAAAAAGAAAAAGACTTGGTCTGTGAAGCCTGTGCCAAAGCACTCTACTCTTTTTTTTTTTTCTCTTTCTATCTAGTCTCTCGTTAACTCCGTTCAAACAATCACTGCAACCTTGCCTCTCCAGTCATTTTCATATTTGGCTCTAAAACCATGTTCTTTCTCGATAGAACGATTCGCATTCCATACGAGACTCATGTTCCATAATGTAGGTCCTTGTGTATCTATTTTGTCTGTTTCTTCCTGTTCTGGTTCTTGGAAGCTTTCCCTTAGATATGGGTCTCTTTGAGTTTTGGTCTTGAGTCGTCCCCCCCCCCCCCCCCCCCCCCCCCCCCCCCCCGGGGAAATCAAGGGATTGGTGTGCTCTGAATTCCTAGATTTCAACAAAATCTAAAATGGGATTTTTTTAAAAAAGTCGAGACATGAGGGGTCTTAGATTTCTGGGTTTTTTTTCTTCTTGATGGGTGCCTTCTATGGTTCTCAACAGGAGCTCAGAACCTCCATTGAAGTGGGTGATACAAGCAATTAGTGAGAAGAAATTTTGAGGAAGAAAATAATCATACGAAAAGTCGAATTCTCAATATTTTGGCCTTTTGATCACTGTTTTTGAGCTTGGGGAAGCAAATTTGAGTTAGTTCACCATAGTTGACCCTACGGAAGAAGGCATCCCATTGATGGTAGTTTTTTGCTTGTTATCTCTTTCGCTAGTTGGGTTTATATCAAAACTTCAGCTTGTGGGTGCTCAACTCCATGATTAAGCGACGTTGCTATCCATTGACAATGAGCTTGGAATACCTAGCTAGGGAGCCAACTACTCATATTACTGCTCTTGGCCTGGCATTGGTTGTGGTTTGAACAATTCAATGGTGGAGAGGCTTGAGAGGCTCGAGAGTGGCGGAAAGGGGAGCAAAGAGGGTCCTGTTCCTCATGGTTGCACGGGCAATGGAAGCAATGACACAGAGAGGGGCAGAGTGAGTGGCGGAGAGGAGAGATGAAAATTCGTAAGCACTGGGTTTGTTTGGGTTCTGTGAGAGAGAATGGAGGGGGGCTGAGGGCATGGGTCAGCATGCGTGATCTTGTACAGTTGGGGCACATGATAGCTAAATTGAGGAAGCTACATGGAACTCGCCCATTGGAGGGCTGTTGTTTGGAGACAAACAGACTGACTGGTTGGAAGATTAATTTTTACAATAATCCTAATACGTTAAATGCTCGTACTTTATGGATACTTTCTTGCAGTAGAAGCATTTAACGTTGACTATCGTTGCCCTAATATAGAGTGTGAATTTCAAATAAAAATTTAATCATAATTAGTTTATTTGGAATCAATTTGTCATAAAACTCGAACCTCAACTAGGGTGTAAGAATAAACCGAAAAATCGGCCCCGTTGGTTCAGTCCGATTTTTGACTGGTTCAGTTCGAAATCGGTTCTATCATTTTAAAATCAGTCAAACTCGGTTCGAAATCAGTTTTATGTTTTCCAACACCGAACCAGACCAGATCGAACTATTCACATATTATATATATATATTATTAATTTTTAATATTATATATAATATATTTTATATATAATATATATAATTATGTATGAAATAATATATTATAATTTATAACATAACATTTTAATTTTAAACATAAATATTTATTTGATCATATGTTTTAAATATAAAATATATATATTAAATACATTTTATTGTCTAATAAATTTTCAATATATTTCTTTTGATAAATACATTAGTAATACTAATACACTTAATATATTAAAATAGGACGTACTGGTTTAGGGAAGTAACCGATGCGTAATCAGTTTTTGAAAATACAAAACCGGTACATACAAGTTCAGTTCTAGATTTTATTTAAAATCGGACTGAACCGAACCGGTTACACCCCTAACCTCAACTAAAAGGATGTACCTAAAGGGAGTTCTACAATTATTATTGTTCATTTAATAATGTAAAAATATTTATACGGACATCAATAAATATTGTAAAGCCACTTAAATAAAAAAAATTAAAAATATCTTTTTCTCTAAATTAAAAATTAAAAATTAAAAAAAAATAATAACTGGCTTGAACCATTTCAAATCTTCTATCCTATACTTGCTTGAGGGTACATGAACGACACCAAATTGAGAAAAACCCTTTGCTCTCCTAATTATTGTACATTCTTGGAACAATTCTTAAAAATATTTTGATCTAGAATAAAGTTAGTTTTTATCTGAAATTAAGGACTTCAAGTGGGAGAGATAGACATGATATAAAGCGAGGCCTATTATATTTATTGCTACTTTAATATTGTTCACAATATTTATACATGTAATAATAAATGTTGTAGGACTCTTCTTCCAAAGATTTTTTTTTTTTTTTCTAAAGGGGTAATATTATAAAGATACAAAACAGTTACAAGATATACGAGATAACAGGATGGGAGGTCCCAACATTCATTCCCAACTATCTAGTACAATATAAGAAAAAGAAAAAGAAAAGTATGATATAGAGCAAATGACTTGACCCCCACACATTTCCCACAAGGGGAAGCCGCCCAAAGAGATTTTGATACATCCCGTTAAACAAACTATAATATTATGACCGGTAGCCACATTGAATGGATTTGTGATACATGTTGCCGATTTGGACTAATTGAATGAGATTTTCACTACATTTTTTGCACAATCCTTAATTAAGAGAAGCGATAATATAGGAAGATAGCAAGCGAAAGAAGTATGGAATCGCCGATGAGCAACCGCCAGGAATTATGATTGCACATAAAAACCAGGCGACACACTAGAAGAGTGGAGGATGGTCGGATCTAAGAGATTCGAGGCTGCTAACCCTAAAAATACCGTGTGTGCATGGCTGCAGAAGACTCTAGCTCCCTGCTGTGGTAGCGTGTCTCGCAGTGGAAGACTCTACTTTATGAATTTCAAATAAAAGATAGATAAACACATGAAATAGTTCATATAACATTTATTAAACATTTCTATCCAAAAAGTTTACATGGGTAACAACATATCTTGCATGAAAGGTTTATTTCATGTGTTTATCTCTTTCACTTGAGACCTTCAAATGCTTTCTAATGGAGGCAATTTTGGTGGAAGATTATGTTAACTTTCTTTCAATTTGGAATGACATGAAAGATGAAGGATAATAAGTAAGAATTTCATCATTTCTGCTTATTTGGCCGAATTTAATGTCCAATTCGGAAGAGAGACAAACATGTCAATATTTAATGCCGCTCATTTAAGATTTTTGAGTAGTGAAGACGTCATAGAAATATTTGGACCATCCCATTAGATTAAAAAATCAAAAGAGAACATTGATTGAAGGGCTAGTTTACCAAATGCGACGGGCAAGACGCAAGTGGTTGCCTAGACGGATGATCCCACAATCTCTCTCGATTGACGATTGTCAACAGCATTAATAATAATTTATTTAGGATAACCATTTTCAAAGGAGAAAATCCAACTAGCTTGTTGTTGACCTTACTATATATTTACTATTAAATCAAACGTAATTCATTTGACAAACTATTATTATTTAAATTATACGATTAAAATAAATTTACAAAATGACACATTAGATTAAATCACAACAACAAGTGGATATATTTTTGTATAATTTTTTTATAGTTAAAATATTTCTCTATTATTAAATAGCACGGATAGGCTAACAATTCATTTATAACTTATAAATAATTTAAATAAAATATTTTTTTTATTAAATTTAGAAATATCAAATCAAGAGTAAAAGTTAAAATGAAATTTTAAAAGATTATTTTATTACATAATTAGAAATAAAAAGTTATTTGGTTGTCACTCTACCATTTCTCCTTAAAATAAAATGGTTGTTTTAAATAAATTAATATTAATGCAGTTGACGATCAAGAGAGAGATTGTACGTGGGATCCTTATGTCTCGGCGACCACTTGCCCGTTGCAAGTTGTGATTCAATAGGTAACAATCAAACGCAATTTATTTGGCAAACTAGCCCTTTAATCAATATTCTCTTTTAATTTTTTAATCAAATTTGATGGTTCATATGATATTAAATATTTATGGGTCTACACTTATCCAAAATCTTAAATAAGCTACAAATGTTGTCATGTTTGTCTCTCTTCTGAATTGGAAGTGATAAGGTCGTGTTTTGGGCTAAGTTCCTGCAATTTGGATTAGGATGTTTATAACTGCAATCACATAGATAAAAGTGGACTCAATAGTGGCCTCGGAAGCCTCTCTACTAAAGTCAATACTTCGTCTGAAAGAATTGTAGGAGAATAATATAGTTCAGAAATATTTATTCATACTTGGAGCATGGTCTTTATATAAATTTTCAGGGTACATTCTCATACCCTATGTCAAGGGTATGCAGCATGATTGTGGTTGCCCCAACCATGGTCTTTAATGCGGCATGACATTAGAGGTGGGGCTATTAATGCAGCGTGGCATCCAGGATGATACCATTAATGCGGTGTGACTTCCCAGATGGCATCTTGACAATAGACAATTGATATAGTCACTCCTCATTCCCATTGTCAGAGAATGGAGGGCTGCCCATGCTTCCTGTTCACTTGTCAGCATAGGTCTTTTAATGGTAGGTGTCCCGAGCGTGTGTCAAGGTTTGTGTATCCCATCTGTCCCCTTCAATTTTTTTCCCTCGCGATACATTCCATTTCTACTAACATGGTTTGTGGGCACTTTCTGATAATTTCTGAGTCATGGGAGGGTAGGATCTAGTTTGAGATGGGCCTCAATATCTGGCCCTAGCCCAACCCAGTGGGTCAAGAGGGAAATTTCCTACCAGAGCAATTTAATTTGGCCAAATAATTATAAATGATCGAACTTCTTACTTATTGATCCTTCATCTTTAATGTCATTCCAAATTGATAGAACGTTAACATACCTCCACTCAAAATTAACTCAAACAGTAAGTATATGAGAGCCTCAAGTACAAGGGATAAACACATAAATTGAACCTTACATACATGAAAACGATGTAAGTACTACTGGCCCTCATTTTCTTTTTGTTATAGTTGTTTCCATATTATTTTGTTAGCAAGTAGGCTGCTTATTAAAGAAGAAACATTATAATATGGATTTCGATCATCTGCTGTCCACTGTTAGTTCTTGAGAGGAGGCTATGCTTACCTATATGTTCCTACCTAACTAACGAAATCTATTGTTTCTCCTCGTACGCAGTACTGCTGCTGAGTCGTTAGAATTATCCACCAAGGGATTCATGGAATCTCTATGGATTGCATTGGAGGAGATCTACCAAAGCTAGGGAGATAGATAGACTCATTTCCCGCTACCATGGCTCTTGGCCCAGACAACGTCCTAGTCATAGAAGATCGCAGCAACGGGGAATATTGCCTGGACGACGTTTTCGTTTTTGGGCTGCAGTTTGTAGATCGAGAGGTCGTTCTGCCCCTTGTCCCTGAATATGGATAATTGTTTCTCAAAAAATCTCCTCTCCAATCCTCGATCCTTGCGTTCCCCGAGCTAGGGATCACTCTCCTGGAAACAACCATGTGAATAAAGGCTAGCAATCCAATCCAAAAGAACCTATTTCTTCCCCAACTCTTCGATAGAATATTCATATGGTTCTCACGCGTAGTGTTTAATAAATGCTATAGCCTCTAGGACTTATTTAATGTGTTTATCTCTCCTCTTTGAAATTTCAAGAACTTGAGGGAGTTTATCAATCTACCAAATATTGCCAAATACTGAGTTAATATTATATTATCTTATTTATTAGAGGTGTTCAATCTTTCGAGTTTGTTAGTGAAATTTAGATAAGAAATGATTTAGTCACAAAAGTAAACTTATAAATTAACATGACTTAATGTCATAAGTTAGATTATAAAATAGATCTAATATATCACATCAAGACTTGTTAATTTGTGAGTTTACTTTTATGAGATTTATGTGTGATTGTAGCACTTCTCAATAGATAATCTACAAACGCATAAGTTGTAAAAATTTAAACTTGAAAAGTGCCCGATTCTAGTATCTAGAAAAGTTTTGTCTTGTATTTTTTTCCACATTTTAGGTGCAAATCTTTGGAAGATGACCTCTACAACAGTTATTGTTACATATATAAATATTTTAAACAATATTAAATCAACAATAAATATAACAAGGGACAAAAACTCTCTTGATAAAATTCTCAGGCAAGAGTTTGCGGAGTAACTGTTGGGCCTAAGCACATTCACCAGGTGAGGAAAATCACGGACAATTAAAAGACTCAGTCATGCGAGGCCCACCTGAAATAAAGCAACTAATTGGCAGGCGAGTCGATACACACCGTATTGCCATGAGATTCAAACCTCTTATATTATGCTTCATCAAAAATCACTGCTGGACAACTTTATCATGATTAACTAACATAGAGAAATTTAAGAGGAATTGACACACCAAATCAACCCTGTTAACAGTCAAATTAGGTCACAGAGGGGTTACTGCATTAAATTCCTGGAATTAAGCTCTCAAAGGCATTACCGTGTTCAGTTCTATAAATCAAGCCCTTATAGGAGCATGGCCATTATGGGTTTTGCATAATCTATGGATAGAACGACATGTACACCTTGAAATCTCTCTGAATTCCAAGCTTTCCATGCTCATATCATTCAATTTGACTTTATCATCAGAGGCACCCGTAAGTCCAAGACCGCAAGTTTTGTTCTTGCAACAAGATAATCACACAACTAAAGGAGAGGCAAAAAATTGCTTCAACGATTTGATTTCATTTATGGGATCAAATCAAGATCAAAATGCTGACTACCATGCACCCACACACGGTTCATGAACAGGAAATAGCTAAGATGGACAATGGCAATAGCTAAGTTGGATAGGAGATTTGGGGAGATGGATGAGAACCTCAAACATATGGCAAAGCAAAATTGAGGCCTTGTAGACAGAGAACAACGCCTTGAAGCATAGGGAGGCCGAATCGAGGTGCCATAAATAGACCTCTATGACAAGTCCAAAGATCTAGTGGAGCATCTGGAGACTTTCGAGGTCCATATAATCCTCCACAAATTTCCAAGAGAAATCGCATGCAAGGCTTTCCTCCAACCCTCAAAGGGGCAACATGAATTTCGTTCGAGAGTTTACAAGCAAGCGCTATAACTAGCTTCGAGAGCTTGGCTAGCAATTCCTGACTCAATTCATGGCCAATGGGAGGAGGAGATGACCGACTGTTTACCTCCTCACCGTGAAGCAATATAGGGGTGGGTAGCAAGGCTATGCACCCTATTGCCCCACCCCCATCCGCTAGATACGGGTGGCGAGGCCATCCACTTGCATCTATCAGGGGTGGTGGGCAAGTTGGGCCCGCCCCATCATAAATATATATATATATAACCTATATATATCAAAACGATGCCTTTTTGGGATATACAAAATTGTTTCGTTTTGATTATTACTAAAAGTCTAAAACAAAACCCTCCCCCCCAACCCCCCGGGGCGACTCCCTCTCTCCCTTGTCACTCTCAACTCTTGATCACTCTATCATTTTTGTGTCTTTTAGACCTCTCTCTCTCTCTCTCTCTCTCTCTCTCTCTCTCTCTCCCCCAGCACACTGTCACTGTCGTCGCACACCGTCTCTATCACAATGAAAGACCAAAGGTAATTATCCCATTGATCTTGAGTTTCGGTATTTTTATTTTTTATTTATTTTTTTGAGGTTTTTTTTTTTTTAGTTATAGAGGATAAGGAATTGAGGAGTTGGAGAATGAGATTGTGAATTGTGTTCTTTGGATAATTATTGATTATTTGTTGCGTGTGAAAAAAAAAATTATGTAATGTGCACTTGAATTTAGGATTTCGGATTAAAACTCTAAATTATTTTATGGTTTCAATCCAAAAATCTTAATTAAGTTAGGGGTTTCAATATTGAAATCTTAATCTATTTTGGGGTTTCGATATTGAAACCTCAATCTGTTTTGAGTGATTTTTGCATAGTTTTAATTGTTGTTTGATTTTTGTTTTATTTCATATTTTTGTGAGTTTTGGGAAATGGATAATCAGTTAGATTTTACTGTTAACTCTCCTACCTCTATTTCAACACCTAACCCTACCCCTATCCCTATGGACCCTACCCCTACCCCCAAGCCCCTACAAAGCCCCCAATCCCCTACAAAGCAAGAAAACAATTTCAGTTGTTTGGGCACACTTCACCAAACTAGAAGGTTGTGACCCCTATAACCTCTAAGCTAAGTGTAACCATTGTAGTAAAGTGTATGGATGTCACTATAGGAGACATGGTGCATCCTAATTGAAGATCCACTAAGAAAAACAATACAAAAAGAGTCCAATATTAAAATTATACAAGAGAAAAGTCAATCTAGACTAGAGATTGGACCTCAAAAAAAGGCAAATGGGAGTAGTTGGGGGCGGGGGGGCAACGGTGAAAGGATATACTAAATATGATCCAAAGGAGTGTAGAAAACATTTAGCTCGTCTAGTCATCATGGTGAGCTACCGTTTCAGTTTGTTGAGAGGAAATGGTTCCAAGCATATTCTAAGTACTTGAAACCTAGGTTTAACGTTCCTTCTAGATACACAATGGCAATATATATATATATATAACTTTATGGAGCAGAAAAAGATTTGGTTTGGGGCCAATTGGTGAGTCAAATAGTTTGTGTCACTATCAATACATGGACATTTTTCAAAATTATTGTTATGTCTTTGACTGTACATCGATACATGGAAATTAAATATAAAAAAAAAATTATAAAGTTTTGTTAGATTTCCAATCACAAGGGTGAGTCAATTAGGAAGGCATTGGAGGCCGCAATGAAAAAGTGGGGGGTTGGAATAGGTTATGACAGTTATAGTTGATAATGCTCCATCTAATGATGTCGCATTGGGGCCTCTTAAGACCTATCCTAGAGAAGCAAATAAGACAATCTTGTGTGGTGAGTATTAATTTTCATGTGAGATGTCCTGCACATATTTTAAATCTAATTGTTAGTGTTTGAAAGATCTTAACGATTTGGTTGCATGGGTTAGATTTGCTATGAGATTTATGACTTCTTCACCTACTAGATTGGAGAAATTCAAGATTGTTGTGAGGGTTGCGGGTATAACAAGAAGGGTCTTTGTCAAGATGTTCCTATAAGATGGAACTCAAATTGAGAGAGCCCCAATGGCAATTAGTTCAAATAGCTATCAAATTGTCAAGTATGATGTCCAAATTCACTTAGGATCACTAGAATTATTTTTTAGTTGGACATATGATACAATTAATTCTAACCACTCATATAAATAGTGTTAGGACACATGTCATGTGGAGGATAAATGTAAATGGAATATTTAAATGCCACCGTTATAGCACTTAAAAAAACATTACAAAAACACTATTTATTAAAAAAAAATACCAACATAATATGCTTTTGGAACTTACACATACATTTGCTTAGCTAATGAAATACCAAAACACCCCGCTTCTGTTGGGTTTCTAGTTTTGGAAACATACATGATTCAAGAAGCTCATAGGTCCATTAAACCTCCCACTTGGCCATTATTACATGAAACCTTTTATAATTCTCTCAAAGTGGTTGCCTTGAATCATGCTCGCGCCCATTGTGAAACATGAGGGTAGTGCTCAAAGATTCTTCATACATTGTATACCAACCATGACATCAAAAGGCATAATCACTCTTGAAATTAAAGCACGGGTGCGGGAGTAGAAGTTGATGCCTTAAGGCATTAACTTTGAGACTACCTAATCATTTTGTGAAATAACATTTCGTGGAAGAACAACGTTATACACCACACTCTCATCTCACTTTTATCCCACTTTATAAAATGTATCACATTTATTAATATTGGATGAGAATGATGAGAATGCCTAATCATTCATACTCTCAGACTACCTAATAATCTTCAATCGTCAAGGCCTATAACATCTTTAAGACTTGATATGGTTGGCATTTGAGTTTTTTGATCTTTGTTGTCCCTATCCTTACGTGCTGATCTATGTTGGGTTTCTAGTTTTGGCAACATTACATACATGGCTCAAGAAGCCCTTAGGTCCATTAAACCTCCCAATGGATAAAAAAGAAATCGGATCTCAAAAAGCATTTTGAAGTCTGATGCTCAAATAGCTAGCTCATAGTTGCATGCATGACGTTCCAGTTTTGCAACTTCTTCATTTGGATGTCTAGCAATAGAATTGTGAAGTCCGAATATGTTTCCTAGGGTAAAAACTCAGTCTCCCTACCTGTTGAGTCTCTCTAGCCTTAACCCGATTATCAAGTCCTCTACTCCTCTCCCTCCCTAGACCTATCAGACGCCCTTCTCAAATTTTAGTAGATCTAATTTATTAATTAGGAGAAGTCCTATAACTATAAAATGATCTCATAAAAATAAACTCACAAATGAATATGACTTGATGTGGTACATTATATTGTAAAATATTTTTATTATAAAATAAATTAAACGTATCATATCAAGTCATATCAATAAGTGAATTGATTTTTCTGATATTCTTTATGGCTAAAGTATTTATATTCATTTATTCATGATTTCTTAATTTTTCTCTATTGGAATCTTGTTCAACAACCTCTGCAGGAGGCTGGTTCATTTGCTCTGCCTTTATCAATGCTACCGAAAATGGATCTCTATGTTTACCTCATTTCCCCATCAATTTTCCTCCTTCCTAGTGGAGATTTGGTTTTTTTTCCTTCTTTTCTTCTCTCTTTAGATCTAGCCAATTTTAGCCACCGTTGGGGTACACATGCTAGTTGCACCACCACACTACCTGTATCAAGATGAGCGACACTAAGGGTGTAAAAAAAGAAAAAATCGAAAAACCGGACCGGACTAGATCTAACCGATCCAGTCCAAAACCGATTTTCATAATGGCAAAACCAGCCAAAACTGGTCTTGTTCTAGTTCTAGGCTTTTTAGGCTCAGACCGGATAGGTTCTATATAATATATATTTTAAATTATTTTTTTAATATCATGTACAATATTTTTTGTATTATATATAATAATATAAATTAATTTAAAAATAAACTGAAATTGTAAAACTTTAAAATTGAAAAAAAAAATCCTAAATGTCAAAATATTTGAATTTATATACCAAAGTTGTAAATAAGATCATTAAAATATTATTTACCAAAAGAGAAAGAAAATCACTCAAATATTATTATCAAATTTTTATGGCCTAATAAATTCTTAAAATATTCCTTTTGATAAGTACATAATACATTAGCAAGTTAGTAATACTAATAAGTACATATACATATATATATATATATATATATATATATACATATATATATATATATATATGTATATATGTCTTTTTATTATAAACAGAATTTTTTTTACAAATTTACATTTTATTAAAATCAGCAAACTAGACCAAACTGCTAAAATCAGATATATCAGTTTATAAGAATAACTGATACATAATCAGTTTTTGAAAATATAAAACTAATATATATCGATTTGATCTTAAATTTTATCTAAAATTAAATTGAACTGAACCAGTTACATCGCCAAGCGACTCCATTATTTTGCTCGTCATTCTACTAGGTGTTTGAGCCCACTTGCTATTGTTGGTGTGCATAGTGCTCACGCGCCGCCATCCAAATTGAGAGTCTTCTCTGTAAATCAGCTCACATTTAGATCTCCAATGACAACGCTTGACCAATATAGTTGAATGCTTCATATTTTAAAGAGATACATAGCATTTGTCGTACAAAAGAATTATTTCACTCCCTAGGACAGCTTCTTTTAACAAATATTTTTTTATTATTAATTTTTAATTTCTTAATTAAACGACTTCAGGCTTCCCATATATATAATTCCTTAGAATTAATCTTCGCGTCAGCCCCTGTTTGGGAGCAGCCGGCGCACACCCTACGTGGCGCTGTGTAATGGCAAAATAGTCCCTGACTTTCTCCGTTCCCTCTCTCAGCTCCAGCAAACATTTGATTTTTGTTTTAATTTTTGAGAAACAGATCCTTTGGTTCCCTCCTCTCTCCTTGTCGATGTTCGACTCGGATCCCGTATACCAGCTCCCCCTCGTCTCGCACAAACTCTTCCTCCCGAATCTCCTCATCGTTCTGATTTTTGAGAAACTTTTGAGAAACTGTGCTCGAGTTCCCTACTCTCTCCCGAACTTGTGTTCTCGACGTGGGAAGGTAAATACAATGTGTTATTCTAGGGCTTGGGCAAAAAAAATTTTTTTTTTCTCTAGTTACTTCATTCTTTTTTGCTCCCTGTATTTGCTAGAAAAGAATTTGTGATTCTAGTTGCCGATGTTGCCTCTCATGGCATACATTTCTCTTTTTTCTCTCTGTGACAAATAGAGTTGAATATTGATGGAGTTAGTACTTCTGTCTTGTACCTTGATACAGAGGGATTTGAGAGTGTTGGGAAGTCTACCGGTAATCTCCAGCACATATGTAATTTTGGTTTGCATCGATGATTGTAATTCTTGTACATTCCATGTTTCTAATACCTGGGTTTGCAGGATTTTTGCACTGGCAAACGTTATGAGTTCTGTGCTTATCTATACACTTCCTGAGACAGTTAGTTGGTCTGACTTTTACCTTTGCATTGCTTTCTTAGTTTATATTGCTTGGGAAATTAAATGTTGAAGTGGCTTAGTGAACCGGGTTTTTTGTGTAGTAGAATACGAAAAGGAAAGAGGCAGGCAGATATGTGAATACTAGATGTAAGCTTCAAATTCTGGCTACATGGCAATGTGGAATGAAAAATTGGTGGATTTCAGTTGCTTTCTAGGTTTAGTAGGGCTGGTTAATGTGTGAAATTTAAGGTTTCTTTTAAGAACTAAAATCCAGGGATGGAGGATGAGAAGAGTTGGATGACCATCCATATCCTGGAATATGGATGTTTACGTAGAGCAGAAATATGGTTCTAATGTGAATACCTAATTAATTTTGTGTTTGATATGGGGAGCCTGAAGAATGGTAGAAGTATCATAGAAAAAGGTCTTCTGGTTTGGCATATAGCGATGATTGTATACAAGAATCCATGTAAAGAATTTTCCAGATGTATTATGTCATCTAATGTTAAATTTTTTCGATCTTTTCAGGAGTTGCAAATGCTTCAGGAAGAATTCTAAATCTCGCTATCCAGGTTATAAGTTCAAGCTCCTTCATCACTTTTTTTTTTTTTTTTACTTATAAAAAAATAAAGAAATAAAAAAAAAATCAACAAGATCACATACTGAAATTCTTAGGTTAGGCTTGATATTTGAACTTTCTTAGATTCATATGTAATTCATGATAAACTATTTGGTGATTTAATACAAGCACATATGGCACTTGATATGTGTAATTCTCATATATCATAATGTTTCCTTTATTTTTTATAATTTCTAACTGTTCTTTCAGAATATGTCTTAGACCTCTGTTATGTCTTAGGCTACAACTTCATTTTCCAAAATAGAACAAAATAAGACGTTGAGAACTTCACAACCCATGTCAACACTAGTAAATAAGCTACACTCGCCATCAACATGAGTCACTTTTTTAACTATATAAGACTTGGTTTAACTGGGTCAGTTAACCACCTGAAGTTGACCCCCAAAACCAAACATTTTGGCAAAAAGAATTACTTGATTCCTGCCCCTTTTACAGAACTAGCTGTGACAACTAATTTCTAGGCCTTGACAACTAGTTTTCTTTTTCCTCTTTCGTGTGTATTTCATAGCTTAAGACAATATATAATTTGTTTTTTATATTGTAACACTTAGACAATATATAACACGAAGTACACAAAATACACTAAATCGAGTCCACAAAGGAGCAGGAAGTTTTCTTCCTGATCTCCTGATCTTATATACTTTATTTGGATTAACCGTCACTATTATAGCTTGTATTTATGAAACAGCTGGAAAGAAATTCTGGAATTTCTTTTTAAAATTCTGTTGTTCAATTGGCTACTTATGACATGCACAAATTATTTTTGCTTTTTCAGAATCAGTCATGTCAGCATCTCAATCATCATCTTCATTCCATGATTTTGTCATGGAATCTCCAACTTGTTGGTGTGGTTTGAAAACACCACTAAAGACATCTCACACGTCGAAAAATCCTGGAAGGAGATTTTTCGCTTGCCCAAACTATAAAACGGTAAAAGCAACTTGATGGTTTGCTTTGTTTTGTTTTGTTTTGTTTTGCCTAATGGTTTGCTGCTTGTGGTGTATTTTATCATATTAATTAGTTATTAATACTATGTAGGGAGAAGCAAGGTGTCATTTTTTTGTATGGGCCGATATACTTCATTTGCTAGAGGAAAATTTTCGTGCCCGTGAGAATAAGGCGACAAGTATTTCGTGGAATGATGTATTACAGCGCGAGTATGCTGTTCAGAAACGGGAAGATAAAGTGAGAGAGCTAGCAAAGAACATGAAAAAGCAAAAGCGAAAACTTTTGTGTTTGTACTGGATTCTGACATTTGTAATCTTGTTGATTTGGTTCGGATAAATTCTATGTAAAGTATTTCGTATGAACTCTTTTGGGTTTTGCATGGTTCTTTTGAAGTGCACATGGTTTGTGTCCCAAGACCACGTGTGTAAATTGTAAGGTGTTAACCTCGCCGTGTAAAGAAGAACTTTTGTGCAATTAAATTGTCTTTGTAGACTTCTCTAAGTGTTATTTAGTGACATTGCTCAAAACTACTTCTGTTATTAATTTACATTCAGTTTTTATGCACTTCATATATTGTTTTTGTCATTTCCTGATCCTCATATGATTTGAAGGCAAGGTGGATTTATGTTTTTAAGTAAGGTTGAATTATCCCAAGTATATATGAAAATAACTAGCAGCATATTGGAAAGTATTAATTTGATTATTAATGCGCTGCATTTGAAATACCCAATGGCAAAACTGTTATGGTCATATCATTCAGCATCCTGATGGCAATTCACCGTTTTACCTCATCAAAATTGAGATCTGGTCCCACATTCTTGTTGTGGATATGCATGGACTCAAATTAAATAGATGTAGATACAAAGTCAACTTTAAAAATGGTAAGTCATTCAACATATTGGAATGTATATATATAGCCATCATTCTGATCTCAAACTTCCTGCTATACAAGTTCAGATTTTAATACATATCCATTGGATTGTACAAGAAAATGCTACAAACTCTAAGTCTTAAAATGAAATGTTAACAGATTCAGGCAACATCCTTTTGAATGGACATTATATGAACCATTCAAAATCCTAGACAAAAGAGTTACATGTTCAGTTCAGTGCAGCCTCCTCAAACTGAGTACTGATTATTGGCAGCATATAGTGCATTCCGACTGAATCCAGTGAACTGTACTGCATCTACCAAAAGATGATGGCTGTCAAACTCAACTTTCCTCAGATAGACATCTCCAATTGATCACCGAGACCTATAAGGGATCAATCGCATATACTGTAATGACTTTCTAGCAAATACTCATTTGGATTACATAACACACTTTAATAGATCTAGATTTAGAATTAAACACCCATGCAAATCAGGAAAGTATTTGCTAGAAAGAATTATTCAACCCCCATGCAAATCAGGAAAGTATTATTTTGGAAAGAATTAGAGGGGCGAATGATAAAAAAAATATATATATAATTCCTCAGTATTCTTGCTGGTGTTATCGTATGAAGTTCAACAACAACATAAAAACATACCAAAACAAGTAAATTCCTATAAATGGCAGCTAGGTCTACTTCACCGTTGTTAATGCATTTATGGTTACTTGATTACAGTGCTGCATATATGGAGTCGAGTTCTAGGTCCAGCTATATATATATATACATACCTAATTAATTTGCATTTCTAAAAGTAAATTGGTCATCATTAATCACGCATTTCTAAAAGTAAGGCCACAATATTGCCTTACTATTAGTACACAGTAGCAATATATGTAGATTCTCTTGCTGCAGATTATTTACCTACCTATATAGATAGCATTCTGTCATGCTTGCAGCTAGCATTAATATATATGCATCTATGCATTGTGAAATATTAATTCATTATTGCTGCTTCCTGATCACCATGTGTACCTACATTGGTTAGCAATATGAATATTAATCTAGGGCTTGGTCAAGTATTTTAAGTTTCAGTGGACCCGAACATGTTTCATGAGAAATGCAGAGTATCCACTACTTTTTCTTCATTACTGCTGCAGTTGGTATCTCTATTACTGGAACCATCCCCGGACCTCATGATTATAATAAAGTAATAATCACAGTAGCAATATATCATTTTCATTTATTGCAGAGTAAGCCAAATGAAGCTAAAGATTGTAGCATAAAATTATTTTCAGTTTAATAAATTAGTTTCAATCATTTATTGTAGCATAAAACAGGAAGCTAAAGATCATTCTGATCTACACCAATACCAGCAGCATCTATTTCAACACTGTGACTCACAATTGCTAGAAATTGTGCTTTCAGCCTAGACACAGTAGCCAACATTCTTGTGCATTCTAGAAAATGAGGTGTGCCAGTAGCCTCCATCCACTGGCACCCTTCAAGAATGCAGGCTATAATACCACCATTTTGTTAGGCTAATGGGTACATAAATTGCTCCAAAAGCAGCAGCAATATAGTCAGCAGGTCAAGCTATGAAAGTAACATCAATAAAGTCATCAGGTCAATAAAGTCAGCAGCAGCTCCAAAATTTTCCAAATCATGTTCTAACCTTTAGTAACCATCAGCAATTATCATTTTCACATATAAAGTGCCATATGTGCTCATTTTCAACTGAGTCAGGGCAAAGTAAAGCCAGCAACATCTATAAAACCGAATCTATAAAACCAATTACAGCTTTCACCAGTTCCTGCAAATGGAAGGAATCTGTTATCAAGGTTATGATCACATGCAAATATCTTCAACAGAAAATTCCCAACATACTGTTCTAATGCAAATACCTTTCACAATATGTTGGAGCTTGATGTCACTCTCACTTGTCCCCCTGGGCAATCAAGATTTGTAACCTCCTCCCTCATCTACACCAACACCCATTTCACAAAATTGTTGACTCTCACTAAATCATATGTTTACAACCTGCAGGAGATCGAAATTTTTTCAAGTATTATATAAAAAGTTATTAATGCTAATAAAGAGCTAAATGAAAAAAGGCACATTACAAAGTTGTTACTACCACCCTTCTGAAAAAGTAACTTGGTTAAGGTTGAGATCCTGGGCTCTCACCCAACTGACTTTCATCTAAAGAGAGTTTCCTGCAAGTCTAAGTTCCAAGGAAAATTTCCATATATTAGAATTAAACACTACAAAATATCTTTCCATATATTAGAATTAAACACTACAAAATATCAAGTAGGCCTGGTGTTTCAACAAGTATTACCAGTTTTTTTCTCTTTGTTGCAATCTTCTCCACGGGAGGCACCTTTCTCTTATTTGGAGGTCTCCCTTTCCCTCGAACGACGTTAGGGCTTAAAATCTGTTTACCCTTATCTTTCTCCACCGTTGGGTTGGCCTGAGACATGCGTACTGTCGACTCACACGTTGAACCTTCACATGTTTTATCAAACTCGTCAACATAGTGCAGAAATGCATGGACTTTGTCATTGTTTGAGGATATTTTTGCTGCTAATTTCGAACATCTTTGGATCATAAGCTCGTAATTACGTGTGTCTGATCTACCCCGCACGTCATCATAACTACTTCTAATTAATGTGTAATGCCTTTTTAAGTCCTTTCTCCATCGATCTAAGAAGTATACATCTGGCAGCTCATTAATATTTTTCAACTGACAAACTCTAAGTGCATGCCTACATAAAATCCCCCTTATCTCAAACAATCCACAAGTGCATTTTACTTCACACTCATCTTCATTATAGTAAACTGAGTAATGAACTCTTTTGGTTTGCTCATCAAACGATATTTCATCCAACACATCAAATGTTAAAATGCAACCTTGTGTGCTTACCAACCAACAATTACAACACATTAGGCCCATCAACTCTCTTTGGACCTCCTTAAACTTTGCATTTGTATAGACCTTTTGAAATTGCTTCTCAATGTTGAAAGGGGAGACGCAGGGGATAGTTTGGTTGCTACAATTGAAATCAGCAGTTGTCTCGACCTCCACTTTCTTTCTAAGAGCATTATCGAATTGGTCAACAAATTC
Organism: Carya illinoinensis; assembly: GCF_018687715.1. Lineage (NCBI taxonomy): Eukaryota > Viridiplantae > Streptophyta > Magnoliopsida > Fagales > Juglandaceae > Carya > Carya illinoinensis. The sequence goes on along the minus strand of NC_056759.1, from coordinate 12,474,241 downwards.
CTTCAATGTCGTCCCAGCATGGACATACCCGTCAAAAAATGCATTCATACTTTCCGACCTTTGCGTTGTGCTCATACCAGCCCAAAATACACTCTTGAGGAAAACTGGAACCCAAAAGGACCTTTCCTCATATAAGGACTGAAGCCAATTGTTGTCGAGCAGATCGTACTTTGCAAGTAGTTGACCCCAGCTCTCCTCAAATTCTGTGGTGGTTTGTGAATCATATAATGCAGACTGAATGTCAGTTTTCAACCCATAGTTGAAGTTGGCGTGCGATCCTAACTTCTCTGGAAGTTTGCGCATTATATGCCATAAACAATATCTATGGCGAGTTTCAGGGAATACAGTAGCAATCGCATTCTTCATCGCTCGATCTTGGTCGGTTATGATAGCTTTGGGCGCCCTACCCTTCATGCAATCCAACCACATTTTAAACAACCAAACAAAACTATGTGTGTCCTCGCTTGATAGCAATCCCGCCCCGAATAATATGGACTGACCATGATGGTTAACACCAACGAATGGAGCAAAAGGCATACCGTACCTATTTGTTAGGTATGTTGTATCGAAGGATACAACGTCTCCAAAATACTCATAGGCGGCTCGACTCCGTGCATCAGCCCAAAACACATTCCGTAGCCTTCCATCATCATCCACATCCATGTAAGAAACAAAGCCATCATTCTGATCTCTCATTCTTTTGAAATACTCATTAAGTGCATCGCTACCTCCTTTACCCAACCTTAAAAATCTAGCTTTGTCAATATAATTCCTACAATCTTTCTCTTGAAAAGCCAAATTCTCATAACCCCCCGCATCAACAACAAGAGAATAAAAGTTCTTGTGCATTCGTATACCGGCTCTATCATTCAGCTCGAGGATCCTTTGACTATATTCATCTAGATGCTTGTGCGATCGCAATAGTCTACTTTTCTTGGGGCTCAAAGTAATATGGTTATGAGAATTTTCAATAGTAGTGAAAACCCATTTCTCATGACAGTTCAACGTTGCATTTACCTTCACCTTACAACCCGTTTTAGTTGTTGCCCTTGGCTTCGAGATATTAGTGTTTGGCTTCGGATAGTACTTTCCGCCACGGGCACAACCAATAGTCAGATACACAGGCCTCCCATCATCATCTCTTTTAGTCCTCTGTGTCCTTATGCCAAAACCCTCTTGCTTGGCATACTGCTTATAGTAGGCAATAAGCTCTTTCTCACTGTCAAACTCCATACCGGGTCTTGGTGGTTCAACTTGTACCTCATCATCCGGGACAACAGTACTACCCTCTAAATCTTCATTTATGTCAAAGAACATTTCTATGAATGGAAACATAAGAATGAATTAGCATCAATTGGATATTAGCGTCACTAAATACATAGCCCGTCATAGTATAATACCATCAGCATCATGACAACTTCCAACATTTTCTTCAAATTCAGCTTCTACACTATTTGGTGTCATTGACGCAGGAGGCGTTTCTTGCCCCAAGTCTTCCAGATTACTTGACGACTGGTACTGATTATAAGGTGGCATCTGCTCAATAGCAGCCCGACGTTAGAAAAAATGAAATGACTTTAAACAAACAAATTAACATGTAGTTTATATTAATTTGGGTAACAAACTCAAATATACCCGGAATGAATCTTCAACTCTAATAAAATCCTCCAAATTACTAGGCGGAGGGTAGGGCATCTCGTGAGGATGCTGCACATATTTTTTGAAGCACGTCAAACACACTTTAATAGAAAATAAAACATCAACTTGCCTACTCACATGGTCGACATTTGGAGATCCAAATACATTCTCATGCGTGTAAAATGGCTGTGAAGTCGACGTCGAAGGTCTGGGTGCCATTCTATCTTCTTCTTCCCCCATCACACTAAAATTAAGTCAGTCTTCAGAGGCTTTAATTCAGACTGCACAAAAACTGAAAAAAGAACATTAAACTGTCATAGTTAATATAGAATCTCTCACACTTGAATAACTGTGAAAACATTATTGCTAGAAATAACATTTTTTATAGAAAGTTATTAATGCAACCTCTCAATAAGGGCAAAGATCCAACAATGTTTATTTGGATGTTATTCACAATTTCTAAATTTTTCTATTTGACCTATGAAAAAGAATAAAAATACTGGGACCAAAGAATTTCTAAATCAGGTTATGCACTTAATTGGGAAATCCAAGATCTCACAACATGCACAAAAAGAGCAAGTTAAAGAGAATAAAGCCCTTTCCGTGGACTTGAAGACAACAAGAAAAATAGCAACTGGCTGACATTTAAAATTCTGAAATCACATTTCAATAAACAACTGGCCTGGAATCAGTATTGGCAAGTAGCATATCGGACCCAAAATTAACACTAAAATTAAGTTATTGCATGAATGGAAGTAGTTCTTGAATATTTTCATAACCAAGTCATGGTGATACTGGATATGAAACAAGACTAGCATTCAATTCAGCACTTCAAATGATGACCACTGCACACACATTTATAATTTCTAGACCTTAAATTTTTTTTTTCAAAATCTCAACACTATAAATCAATATTCCAAAATTTTTCTACAAAATCAGAGACTGGGCAAATTTTAATTGCATGATCTTTCCTTTCATATAATATAATATGGTTTATAACATTATCCAATTTAATAGATAAGCTATTATTCATATGAAGTAAAAATAACTACATAGGTTGGTCCATTCCAGTAAGCGCTTCCAATAATACAATTAGAACAACTCCAATAATGCAATTAGAGTCTACTTTAAACAATGAAAGAGATATTTTGGGTAGATCAGGTTTTCCTTTTTCTTGCCGTCTACTTTCTTAGTTTCTTCCGAACTAATAATAGTTCAGACAGAGTTGGTATGCAATGAAGTGGAGCCGAAGAAGGCAATACAGAGCGGCGTGATAGCGCAAGAGCCTGACATTATCGATGTGGCAGAGCTTATGAGAGACCTTGAAGAGGATTTTGACGAGGATTTGGACGACAAAGAAAACATTGTGCCGCCAATGGAAGCAGAAGACCGGGTTTCTTTCCATAAAAAAGAAAACTTGCTGAGATCGGAGCCATATCATTCACTTGTGGATCTTTTTACATTCAGTTTTCTTTTTTTTCCTTTTCTATTTATAAGACCACAGCTTCAGTATAGTAGAGTGGTGAATGACGATGCAAAAACTTGATTCGCAATACAGATAATAAGCTCCAATCAAACAATGTATGAATGAGATGCTTCAAAACAGAGGTCCAAACCAGCGGTCAAAAGCCATGCACGTCAGTTTTTTTTTCCATGCCCTAGTCCGAAATATACATCTCACAAAACCCAAAACTCACCTCTCCAAGTACACGATGAACGTAACCATATGGAAGTTCCCAGAAATAGAAAATTTTTTACCTTCTGTTTGAGCAACGCCGGCGGCCAGAGAGGGGGGCTCTTCGCAGTCCAAAATACGCACCGTTTGCTTGTTAAACAATTTCCCGAGGAGCGGCAGCTTTGTATGAGCAATGTAGTGTTAGTCGGTGTTTCTGGGCGGAGAGCCGGCGTCGCCGGTGGCGTTGGGCGGAGGACGATGTCACGCGGGCGACGTAGGAAGGGTTTCGCGGGAGGGAGGAATTCGAAATGGAAATAAGCCAACCGTATACATTTTCTAAAAACGCACGTTTCAAATTATTAAAAAAAAAAAACAAATGGGATGCCATGTCGAGTGTGCAGGTGTGCAGCTGTACAGTTGTTGTTCCGTAGAACAACTCAATTCCTTAACTTCTTTACCATTTTAATATTTTTAGATTCACATGGCATGTCACATTTGAACACATAAGATTAGTTAATCAAATCTGATGGATGGTCCTTAGAAAGAAATTATTATTAATTCAACAAGTGAAAAAAAAAAAAAACTTTATAAATTTTATAAGCGAAATGATAAAATTGAATTTGTAAAAAAGAAAGTCAATAAGTAATAAACCATTATATAAGTTTTTCCTATCAAATACTAAAATTATTATTAGATAATTTTGAAATATAGACAAGTAATACTCCCAATCAATCACAGATTGTCATGCCATTAAAAATAAATATTTTTATATTCTAAATTTTAAAAACAAGTTCACAAATATTTTTACAATATATTTTAATATTGTCATAGAATATTATCATAGATTTAAAGTATCACGTCATTCATATTTTAAGATTACTTAATGGTTTTTTTTTTATTTAAAAAAAATATACAAGCCCAAAATTATAGCATTTTTTTATATCAAAACTGTAGCATTTTTAATTGCATGTCTCTGGAAAAAAAACCTATTCATTTACATCCATCGCGACGATAATTATCTCGAGCATTACCTGAAGTATTCAACATCGAACCCGGAAGCCTTGTTAGCTAAAATTGAGGCGATGTTGTACTCCTAGAAACTTGGGCCGGCGTCCGAAAGCTTATTATTCTATTCCATATTGGAAAATGGATTCCCTAACATAGACATCAATGTAAGTTCCAAATCACATGATCCGATAGGGGAGAGAGAGAGAGAGAGAGAGAGAGAGAGAGAGAGAGAGAGAGAGAGAGATTTTCTGCTGAAATATATAACTTGTGGGTATTGGCCGGTGTGCTCATCAAAAGGACAAACTGCTCACCACCATTGTCCTTTAATGGATGGTGGTAGTGATGATCGGGTCGTGGAACCTCAAGTTTATGGGATTTCATGCTCGATTTGTTTGGATTCGATGTCCAATAGTGGGTGCAGATTGAGGGCCAAGTTGCAATGTGGGCACAACTTCCATTTGGGTAAACGAGACTTATCTTTGTTTTCCTTTGTTTTTTGTCATCTTTGTGTGATTGAAAATTTGATGTTGTTCAGATTTTATGACAAAGATTGGCCCCTAAGTTTGTCTTAAAATGGAAGTGTAGGAAAATATTCTTGGGTTTTTGGAGAATAGAGTAAAGAAACATATATAAGTGGTGAAATCCCATAAGGAGGATTGAATCAAGGCAATAACAATTTGACACTAAAAGGATGGCCTTTGATGGTAAGACTTGACACACAGCGGTGCGCATGTGAAAACTAAGTTTTTGCTCCGTTCTATCAAGGATGTTGCCATGTTAATGATCATAGTAGCACAATGGTGGTATCCAAATGGGTTTTACAAGAGAGTTTGTGATAGAATCAAAGTTATTTTCGCTCGTGAATGAAGGTTGCTTGCTACGTATCACCAAGAGAGGTTGGAAGATTGAGCATGAGTTACTACTGGGACTTCCCACAGTGCAATAGCTCAAGAGAGCTTTAGAGGACTGTCTAAAAGGAGAGGGAAAAAAAAAAAAAAAAAAGAGTTTTACACAATGATTAAGGAAGGATATCATAGTGTTATCGCACAATAATGCTCAAATAGTCATGGTCAATATATGGTGGTAGTAGAATATAATGAGGGAGGAAGGCGAAGCTTTATCTTTATACTTGAAGAGGAGGGGGGAAACGGTTGGAAGAGATTGAGGGAGGCATTGTAAGAGTGTATACAAGAAGGCAAAAACATGGGTGGGTCTCATAGAGGATCATAAATGAGGCCAATGATGGAAGAGCTTCAATCAAAAACACGGTTCTATAAGAAGGTGCTCATGTTGGCAGTGACTCACCGTGAATTGCAAGTAGGGGACGGTGGTGGTAGGTCTAAAAATGGGTACACTGGTGGAAATATGCATCAAGCCCCTCGTTTTACTTTACGAAAAAGGGGCATTGGCAAGGAAGATGTTTGCATGGAGGAGATGGACATACATAGTATGTTGATGGAGATGTAGACACAATTGTGGAAGTTGCAGGATAAGTGGAAAAAATACTAAAATATGTTGGGACAAATAAGGAAAGTGACAAATGGGCAAGTATAGGGGCTTGTGTGGGCTTAGGTGATCGGAGGCCTAACAAGGCCAATACAAATAGCAGGTTATAGGGGCGGACTGGAGTGCTGGGCCTAGTAAAGGGGCTAGGCTAGTGTGGAGAAATAATGAAAGGAGAAGTCAAGTGGGGCCGACAAGTTAGGCCACAGCCCAAGGGACAGTTTGACGGAAGAACCCAACCCACTGTTAGGGGTAGGGGTGTAGAACCATGCTGGATTTTTTTCCAATCCTGTCTAAATCCCAGAATCTGGGTGCAACCACCCAGATTACACCCAGGCAAGTAAGATAAACTTGGATCTAGTTACAGATTTGGTTTTGCAGCCCAAGTATCCATAACCAGATCCTTCTTTTTTTTTTTAAGTGTGGTATAAAAGGTCACGAATAGCACTATTAGATATATAAATATCTCGCTTATATAATACTACCAAATTCTTTGAGCTCCAAGTAGGCTTGGAGTTGGGTTGAAGAAATGTAAAATGGCATCTCACTTTCTACAAGTGTTGCGCCAAAATTCTGACTCAAATTAATGAACCAAAAATTTAGTGCAGTTTTACCTGCAAGTATACAGGTGTTGTAGTATCTTACAGGATCGAATCCACAAGGATTGACTTTTGTGATAAAGAAAATAAATTCAGACAATGAAACGAAATTACTAAAAGAAACGTGCACTCAGATGAAGATTGAAAAAATAACTGAATCAAACTAAAATGATAAAATGAATTAATATGGAGAAAGACTAAGGTTTCAAGGATCCGTCTAATAATTTATGATACTGTTTCCGATCGATTTACTTCAATTAAACTAGAATAATGATTCCGTTTAATTGGAAGATTTAGCATTTAAGATCAATAAAAATAGTTGCTTATGATTGAGCGTGAACGATTGATGATTAAAACATTTACAAATCTATTTTAATACCACAGGGATTCCTCAAGCATTCACTGTATTTGAAAATCACAATGAATCAAGATGAGTATATAGATATTCAAAATATCCAATAATAAAATCCTTCAATCGATCAAGCTCACAGAATAAATTTTACGTGGATCTGAAAATAATATTGAAATCATTAAACTTCACCTCTAACCTTAGTATGAAAATTTAGCCAACCATATTCATCACAAGTGCTATAAAAATATTGTTCAGGATAAAATTAAAATAAAATACAATGAAACCACACAATAACATAAAACTAAAAAGAAAAGAAAATAAAATAAAAGTTAAAACTCCCTCTCCGTTTGGTGTCCTAGCTGCCTTTTCCATTGCATGTTCTGTCCAGCAAGTAGCTCAGGTCCAGCTGTCGAGAACTCCAATTTATATGTCCGTTCACGTCAAACCAGCTCCTTGTAATGCAGCGTTCTCCAGCTCCCACGACCAGATTAGCCTCACCAACCATTAAAATAAACAAAGTAAATTCTCCCCGTCTACTACTCTCCAGCTGCAGACCAAAGAAAAACTCATCTCCAAACTACCCACACAATACTCCCTGGTTCACCCAACGTTCCAAACGAAAATGAACCCACCGTGTACGTCTCGGCTGTGCCTTCGCTTCCCTCTATTTTTTTGTGTTTCCGCTCACGTAGAGACCAGTGTGAGTTTCTCCTTCTCATGAGTTGCTTCTTTTTTTTTCTTTCTGTAAAAACCTCTCTGTTTCAGCTCTCTGCCTCTTTGCTCTCCAAATAGAACTGAAAGTCCAACATAAGTCCTTCCTCTACGTATTTTCAGTGCAACCAAGAAACTCCAGTCTGAAGCTTTTGCATGTGTACCGTCTTCTCAGCTTTTTGTCCAGCGTCAAACTGCCCAAGCACTCTGTTTTTCACTCCGGAACTAGCATCCATTCAATCCAACTTCACCTCTTCGTTTAAGTTCTTACCCTGCAGCTGCTCTATTTTTTTCCTCTAAAATTAGAGCTGAAAGTCCAGCTCTCTCACCCGAATGAAAAAAAAACAACACACTCCTCTCTTTTTTTTTTTTTTGTTTCCGTTCACGTCCAGGGTTCTCCCAGGTGCTCAGTTTCCTTCTTTCTGGAAAATTAAGCCGGTCTGGACATGCCTCTCACCGACACTCCCTTCCCCAACTAATTCTATTCCTACTCACCTCTTCTCTCTCTCCAACCGATTCCTTCCTTCTACCATCAACCAAGATAAATCCCAACCAATTAATTAACTCCACCTATTTCTTTTCAACCCCAGAAAATTCCAACCAACCTCTCTTAATTCTTTCTCTTCTCACCTTAAACCGATTCCTACACTTTTCTATTTCTGGAAACTCTCCATCTAACCCTTTCACTCTTTAATCAAATCTCTCTCTCTACTCATGACCAACACACCTCAAATCCTCTCTATCTCCCACGTAACCCTCTCACTCTACACCCACCGATTGCTCCCCTCCCTCTTTATTTACGTCCAGCAATATATATATATATCTGCTTCTAGTCAGTCCAAACTCCCTCCTCCAATCACAATTCATTTTTCTTTCAATCACCACCGATTTTCCTACACTTTTCTCTCAATTCCAGCTAACCGACTGCACACTTTCTTCTTTCAACTTTTGCACCCACCGACTCTCTCTCTTTTCTCTTTTTGTCCAGCAATATATTTATATATTAAGTCGGCACCAAACTTCCCCCAACCACAATTCACATCAGCCGACTTCTCTTGTTGAATATGGCACTCTACTTCAAGCACGGCACTTCTCTTATCTCTTCACTTCACAAGTCAAGCACCGCATTTCTTTTCTTCATCCAGCAATATATTTATGGCACTCCAGCCGACTTCTCTTATCTCTTCTCTTCACCTTTTCAATTTCTGCCATCCAGCCACACACACACACACATATATATATATATATATATATATATATATATATATCCTTAGATGGCTGCCTCAAGTTGGTGCTGCCCTTCCTCCAAGTCAAATTAACCAGCCGAATTCCATCTTCAATTCACACTTGGTTGAAAACTCAAGCATGTCTTCACACTTCAAACGGCTTCTCTTCCAATCCATCACATGTTCCTTACCTTAATTTAGCTGCACCAACCGATGAAAGTTAAGCCAAACAAGCAGCTAGCCAATTACGTCCTTCCTTCTCTTCATTCCTCTCAATTAATATGCACTTTTGGTCAAAAGTTCCAACCGGATCTCATTTGAATTTTATTTAAACTGAAAATAAGAAGAAAAAAATAACACTCAAAAATAAATTAAAAGAAAAATAGATTATCAAAAACAGACTATATATGTAAGGAAATATTGTCCCATTAAATCATAATTATAAAATTAAGCATAAACATGATATCAATCAATTAAAAATCGCAACTCGTTTTTATACTTAAAAGATCATTTTTCTATCTAAAACCAATAATAGTGTCACGAAGAATTTAAAATACATTAGTTTTAAATAGTTAAAACATGCAATATTTCAGCTCAATCACACCCCCCAACTAGCTTTTTGCTAATCCTTGAGCAAAATAGTGAAAATTAATTGAGATGAACATTACATAAAACTCGAAATTCAAACAAAAACAATCAGACATAATTCTGAATTCTCACAAAAAATTTATTCGTGACTACTCAACACCAGGAGTTGTATCCACAAAGAAAGTCTCAACAATTGTTCACATAGAATTGAGGCAAATGTCTTAGAACTCGGATATGTGTGTGTGGCTAAACTTCTGTATGTTCCTCACTAATAAACATGATTTATCATAGGATTTTTCAACCTTAAGATTAATCATTATTGATTCTAACTACCTCAAAACCTAAGGGACTAGCAGGTTTGACGCCAACTCTGTTTAAAGGTTGAACATTCAACCCCCAAAGTTTTGGGTAACTGTTTCTATCCCTTTATTCAGGAAAAATTACATGATTTTTTTTTTTCAATTTCTTTCTTTCTTTCTTTCTTTCTTTCCTTTTTTTTTTATAAGGCTTGGTAGTCCTGCAGTTTACTTCTCCTGTTTTAAATCAATGAATATTAATGAGGAACACTACAAGTATAAGCATGTGCAAAATGTTCTTTCAAAACTTGCCCTTCATTCTATACAAATCAAACTAATTCTCATTTTTGTAAATATCGCATCCCGGTGTTTCAAGTCACTCCTCAACAAAATATAATGCATCATAAGTCATGTTCTATACTTAAGGTTGAAAATAAATCTTTACAAAATAATTCCACTCAACTACTCCACCAAGATACTCAAATTTCATAAAAATGCCAGAAGTGTGTGTTAATCATTTATGTTTCAATGCACCTCACAATTTTTTTTTTTAATTTTTATTTGATTGATTTTTTTTTTTAGGTACTAATAAATTTTCAACAGAAAACCCTCCCCCCAACTAAATGTGACATTGTCCTCAATGTTCAGCAATTGAATGTTCGATGATGTATGATATACAGGTATGAATTGGAGCAAGATAAACACTGTAGAACATATATTGAGACGAAAATGATTAAACAGAGAGGAAAGAATTCACCTGAGATATTCGAGCACACATAAGGAGTAGATTTCTGTCAAAGTTAAAAACACAAAAAACAAAAGAAAGAAAAACAAAACAAACAAATACGGTATATACAATGAGGAATCAAAAACTAATTCTGATAAGTAGGATCCTCCAGAGTAGTGGACTCAATCTCTGGAGTAAAATCATCCAAAAATGGTTTCAACTTTGTCCATTAACTTTAAAAACATTACTATTCTCTGGATTTTCTATCTCAATGGCCCCAAAAGGATAAACAGTTTTTACAACAAAGGGGCCGAGCCATCGGGATCGAAGCTTGCCAGGAAATAAATGGAGCCTTGAATTATACAATAAAACTTTTTGGGAAGGCTCAAAAGATTTTCGAAAAATATTTTTGTCATGAAAAATTTTCATTCTCTCCTTGGCAATGCGAGAGTTTTCGTAAGCTTCATTCGTGACTTTCTCTAACTCATTAAGCTGAAACTTACAAAGAGAGCAAGCTTTATCCACATCAAAATTAAATCGCTTGATTGCCCAATAAGCTTTGTGTTCCAATTCCACAAGTAAGTCACATGCCTTTCCAAAAATGAGCCGATATGGGGACATAACAATCGGGATTTTAAAAGCAGTACGGTATGCCCAAAGTGCATCGGTTAGTCGTAAAGACCAATCTTTGCGACTTGGGTTAACCGTCTTTTCTAAAAAAATTTTGATCTCCCGATTAGATACCTCAACTTGGCCACTTGTTTGTAGATGATAAGGGGTAGCAACCTTATGAGTAATACCATATTTCCGCATTAAGGCCTCGAAAGGCTTATTACAAAAATGTTTACCCCTATCACTGATAATGGCTCGAGGTGTTCCAAACCTTGATAAAATATTTTCTTTCAAAAATTTCAGTACCACTTTGTGATCATTGTTTTTGCATGGAACAGCTTCAATCCATTTGGACACATAATCCACAGCTACCAAAATGTAGAGATTGCCAAAAGAAACTGGGAAGGGTCCCATGAAGTCGATGCCCCAACAATCAAATATTTCAACAACCAAAATTGGATTTAATGGCATCATACTCCGGCGGGTAATACCTCCCAACTTTTGACAACGCTCACAAGTTTTACAAAATTCATGGGTATCCTTGAAAATGGTAGGCCAATAGAAACCACATTGCAAAATTTTAAAAACAGTTTTCTTTTCAGAAAAATGGCCACCACATGCCTCAAAGTGACAAAAAGATATCATACTTTGAAATTTGTTATTGGGAACACATCGTCTAATTATCTAATCTGGGCAATACTTGAACAAATATAGATCATCCCAAAAGAATTTTCTCACCTCCACAAAAAATTTCCTCTTATCTTGTTGAGTCCAAATGTGAGGAATTTCACCTGTAGCAAGAAAATTAGCAATGTCAGCGTACCATGGCACTTGAGATATACCAAAAAGTTGCTCATCTGGAAATGTGTCTTTAATAGAAACTGTCTCTATGGAATCTGAAAGAACAAGTCTAGACAGATGATCAGCAACAACATTCTCAACTCCTTTTTTATCTTTGATTATCAGATCAAATTCTTGCAACAAAAGGATTCATCTAAGCAACCTGGGCTTTACATCTTTTTTCACTAAAAGGTACTTTAATGCAGCATGATCAGTAAAGATGATAATTTGAGATCCGATCAAATAAGAGCGAAATTTGTCAAGTGCAAAAATTACTGCAAGTAGCTCTTTTTCAGTTGTTTAATAATTCATTTGAGCACTGTTTAAAGTTCTACTTGCATAATAAATAACACAAGGCTTTTTGTCCTTACGTTGGCCCAACACAGCTCCAACAGCATAATCACTAGCATCACACATAATCTCAAATGGTAAATTCCAATCAGGTGATCGCATAATTGGGGCTGAGATCAACATACCTTTTAGCTTTGTAAAAGCTAACTCATAATCATCAGTCCACATAAAAGAATTTTGCTTTGACAATAAATTGCACAAAGGTCTAGAAATTGTGCTGAAGCCTTTGATGAACCTCCTGTAAAAAACTGCATGACCTAGAAAAGATCTGATATCCCTGATGTTCTTTGGGATGGGCAATTTAGAAATTAATTCAATTTTGGCCTTGTCCACTTCAAAACCTTGAGAAGAAACAATGTGACCAAGAACAATCCCTTGAGTGACCATAAAATGACACTTCTCCCAGTTTAAAATCAAATTCTTTTCTTTGCATCTAATTAGCACTCTTTCCAAATGAGTCAAACATTCATCAAATGAATCACCAAAAATAGAAAAATCATCTATGAATATTTCAACGAAACACTCTACCATGTCACTGAATATACTCATCATGCATCGTTGAAATGTAGCAAGAGCATTACAGAGTCCGAATGGCATCCTTCGATATGCAAAGGTACCAAATGGACATGTAAAAGTGGTCTTTTCTTGATCTTCAGGAGCAATCTCAATTTAGTTATATCCAGAATAACCATCTAGGAAGCAATAGAATTTATGGTCCGCTACACGTTCAATGATTTGATCCATGAATGGTAGGGAAAAATGATCTTTTCTGGTGATAGAATTCAGTTTTCTGTAGTCAATGCACACACGTCAACCAGTAGTAACTCTAGTTGGGATCAATTCATTATCAGCATTCTTAACTACAGTCACACCAGATTTCTTGGGTACCACCTGCGTGGGACTAACCCATTTGTTGTCAGAAATAGGATAAATGATCCCTATATCCAGAAATTTTAACACCTCGGCTCTGACAACTTCTTTCATGTTGGGGTTCAGTCTACGCTGCATTTCTCTAGAGGGTTTAGAATTGTCCTCTAGATAAATCCTGTGGGTACAAATCAAAGGACTGATACCTTTGATATCAGCTATGGTCCATCCTATTGCCTCTTTGTGTTCAATGAGAATACCAATCAATTTGCTCTCCTGAATTTCATCCAGTTTTGATGAAATGATCACTGGTAATGTCTCTGCTTGGCCTAAAAATACATATTTGAGATCAGCAGGTAGAGGTTTCAAGTCGAGTTTTGGTGTTTGCACACTTGAGGGGAGAGACACGACATCATGAGGCGATAATTCCTCAAAACGTGTTCTCCATTTATCAGTGTCCATTATAGGAGAAGATTCTAGTAAAAAATTCATAGATGCAAGTACAGAATCATCATCAAAATTTAATATTGAAAATATTCAACTCCAAAGTCATGTTGCCAAAAGATATTATCATCACACCACTCCTACAATTTATTAAAGCATTTGAGGTCGCAAGGAACGGTCTACCCAAAATTATAGGAATTTGAGTGCAAACATCAAAGACAGGTTCTGTGTCCAAAACAATGAAATCCACTGGGAAATAAAATTTGCCTACTTGAACTAGCACATCCTCAACTATCTCTCTCAGTATTTTAATTGAACGATCAGCAAGTTGGAGTGTTACCTTGGTGGGTTTAAGTTCACCAAGACCCAACTACTCATATACCGAGTAGGGTAGGAGGTTAACACTAGCTCTGAGGTCAAGTAAAGCTTTTTCAATTTTAAAATTTCCAATCACGCAGGAAATTGTTGGACAACCCGGGTCTTTGTACTTAGGAAGAGAATTGTTCTAGAGGATGCGCTTACCTACTCAGTGAGAAAAGCCTTCTTCTGCACCTTCATCGTACGCTTCACTGTGCACAAATCTTTCAAAAATTTAGCATACGATGGAATTTGTTTGATTGCATCTAACAAAGGAATGTTGATTTTTACTTGTTTAAAAATTTCAAGAATATCAGCATTTTGAACCAACTTGTGAGAATGTTGCAATCTTTGAGGAAATGGAGCAGGTATTGGGGCTTTCACAGGCACATCCAATTCAACCTTCTCAAGTTCACCATCATTCTTGAAATTTAAAGAGTTGTTGGTCTCATCAACTTTCGTTGTTGAAATACTCTTATCAATTATTTTTCCACTTAGAGTGGTGATGGACTTGGCATGTTCAAATTTTGAATCAGAGGGATTTGAATTTCTTACCTCAAATTTACCTTTGGGATTTGGCTGAGGTTGAGCAGGAAACTTACCCTTTTCTTGAGCATGCAACGCAGAGGTCAAGTCGCTAATAGAACTTCTCATCTCAGTAATGGTCTGTATTGTCTGAGTGTTGATATTTGCTTGTCCCTGCATAAAAGCCTGTAATGTTTCCTCAAGGGTTTTCTTATGTGGAGGCACATAAGAACTAGAAGAAGATGGCCCTTGAGGATTTTGATTTGAATTGGACTCATTCCTCCAACTAAAATTGGGGTGATTTCTCCATCCAAGATTATATGTTTCTGAATAAGGAGAAGAAAATAGTCTCCTATAGGAATTCATGACATTTGCTTGTTCGTGCAACACCTCTTTAAAAGCAGGGATTGTTGGACAATCCTGAGTTAGGTGTCCACTAATCTCACAAATGCCACAATTTTCTTCTTCTTTTTCACTGGCCTTAACCAGATTTACCTTCCTAAGTTCCATGGCTTCGACTTTTCTTGTCAGACTTGTTATCCTAGCATTCACATCATTTCCTTTAAAAACATACATACCTTCTTGAGACATGGCACTGAATTTGGGCTTATTTGACCGATCAGAACAATCTGTGTTATCCCAAGATTGGGCATTTTCAGCTAATTGGTCAAAATAGTCCCAAGCGTCATCAGGATCTTTATTTAGAAAATCACCGTTACACATCATTTCTACAAACTGACGCATTTGAGATGTTAAACCTTCATAGAAGAAACTAATGGTGCGCCAAGTCTCATAGCCATGATGTGGGCAAGTTAGCAACAATTCTTTAAAACGTTCCCAACACTGAAAAAATGTTTCATTTTCCTTTTGAGAAAAATTCATAATATTTCTGCGAAGAGTGTTGGTCCTATGAGTAGGAAAAAACTTTTTTAGAAATTCCCTTTGCATTTCTTGCCATGTGCCAATAGATCTTGGTCTCAAAGAGTTCGACCAATTTTTAGCTTTTTCTTTCAAAGAGAATGGAAACAACTTTAATCTAACAACATCATCATTGATAGTTTGGTATTGTAAAGTTGCACAAACTTCTTCAAATTCTTTTAGATGCAAATAAGGACTTTCTGAATCTAAGCCATGAAACTTGGAAAGTAATTGGATTACTCCCGGTTTTAAATCAAAATTTCCCATATTCGTAGGAAAAATCATGCAAGATGGAGTACTTATCCTTGTAGGTTGCAAATATTCGCGCAAAGTTCTCATTGGCGGATTATTTTGTGCCTCTTCATTTTCTTGTTCGTCATGAACACTACGATTGTCAGCCATGGTATTAGAATGAGAATTTTTAGAATCACCTGACAAAGTATCAACCAATTCTTTTAAAACAATTTCCTCCCTTCTCAATCTACCTGTTTGATCACATTGCCACGAGTTCATTCATCATAGAGGATCGAGCACATACAAAAAGTAAAAACAAAATACAAAACAAGCAAGAAAGTACAAGAAAAAATTTTTGGAACGAGATTACCAATGGTATGAATATGGAAGCAATGTTACATGCTCTGTTTTCCGTAAAAATTCGTACCTGCAAAAAGAATATGAAAAACAATTAGGAAAAAGATTACTAAAAAATTATTTTTTTTTCTTTTTTTTTCTAAAAAACAATTATCACACGTTGCAATCTCCGGCAACGGCGCCAAAAACTTGTTGCGCCTAAATTCTGACTCAAATTAATGAACCAAAAATTTAGTGCAGTTTTACCTGCAAGTATACAGGTGTTGTAGTATCTTACAGGATTGAATCCACAGGGATTGACTTTTGTGATAAAGAAAATAAATTCAGACAATGAAACGAAATTACTAAAAGAAACTTGCACTCATATGAAGATTGATAAAATAACTGAATCAAACTAAAATGATAAAATGAATTAATATGGAGAAAGACTAAGGTTTCGAGGATCCGTCTAATAATTTATGATACTGTTTCCAATCAATTTATTTCAATTAAACTAGAATAATGATTCCGTTTAATTGGAAGATTTAGCATTTAAGATCAATAAAAATAGTTGCTTATGATTGAGCGTAAACGATTGATGATTAAAACATTTACAAATCTATTTTAATACCACAGGGATTCCTCAAGCATTCACTGTATTCGAAAATCACAATGAATCAAGATGAGTATATAGATATTCAAAATATCCAATAATAAAATCCTTCAATCGATCAAGCTCGCAGAATAAATTTTACGTGGATCTGAAAATAATATTTAAATCATTAAACTTTACCTCTAACCTTAGTATGAAAATTTAGCCAACCATATTCATCACAAGTGCTATAAAAATATTGTTCAGGATAAAATTAAAATAAAATACAATGAAACCACACAATAACATAAAACTGAAAAGAAAAGAAAATAAAATAAAAGTTAAAACTCCCTCTCCGTTTGGTGTCCTAGCTGCCTTTTCCATTGCATGTTCTGTCCAACAAGTAGCTCACGTCCAGCTGTCGAGAACTCCAATTTATATGTCCGTTCACGTCAAACCAGCTCCTTGTAATGCAGCGTTCTCCAGCTCCCACGACCAGATTAGCCTCACCAACCATTAAAATAAACAAAGTAAATTCTCCCCGTCTACTACTCTTCAGCTGCAGACCAAAGAAAAACTCATCTCCAAACTGCCCACACAATACTCCCTGGTTCACCCAACGTTCCAAACGAAAATGAACCCACCGTGAACATCTCGGCTGTGCCTTCGCTTCCCTCTATTTTTTTGTGTTTCCGTTCACGTAGAGACCAGTGTGAGTTTCTCCTTCTCATGAGTTGCTCCTTTTGTTTTTTTCTTTCCATAAAAACCTCTCAGTTTCAGCTCTCTGCCTCTTTGCTCTCCAAACAAAACTGAAAGTCCAACATAAGTCCTTCCTCTACGTATTTTTATTGCAGCCAAGAAACTCCAGTCTAAAGCTTCTGCATGTGTAACGTCTTCTCAGCTTTTCATCCAGCGTCAAACTGCCCAAGCACTCTGTTTTTCACTCCGGAACTAGCATCCATTCAATCCAACTTCGCCTCTTCGTTTAAGTTCTTACCCTGCAGCTACTCTGTTTCTTTCCTCTAAAATTAGAGCTGAAAGTCCAGCTCTCTCACCCGAATGAAAAAAAAAAACAACACGCTCCTCTCTTTTTTTTTTCATTTCAGTTCACGTCCAGGGTTCTCCCAGGTGCTCAGTTTCCTTCTTTCCAGAAAATTAAGCCAGTCTGGACGTGCCTCCCACCGACACTCCCTTCCCCAACTAATTCTATTCCTACTCACCTCTTCTCTCTCTCCAACCGATTCCTTCCTTCTACCATCAACCAAGATAAATCCCAACCAATTAATTAACTCCACCTATTTCTTTTCAACCCCAGAAAATTCCAACCGACCTCTCTTAATTCTTTCTCTTCTCACCTTAAACCGATTCCTACACTTTTCTATTTCTGGAAACTCTCCACGTAACCCTTTCACTCTTTAATCAAATCTCTCTCTCTACTCATGACCAACACACCTCAACTCCTCTCTATCTCCCACGTAACCTCTCACTCTACACCCACCGATTGCTCTCCTCCCTCTCTATTTACGTCCAGCAATATATATATATATCTGCTTCTAGTCAGTCCAAACTCCCCCCTCCAATCACAATTCCTTTTTCTTTCAATCACCACCGATTTTCCTACACTTGTCTCTCAATTCCAGCTGACCGACTGCACACTTTCTTCTTTCAACTTTTGCACTCACCGACTCCCTCTCTTTTCTCTTTTCATCCAGCAATATATTTATATATTAAGTCGGCACCAAACTTCCCCCAACCACAATTCACTTCAACCGACTTCTCTTGTTGAATATGGCACTCTACTTCAAGCACGGCACTTCTCTTATCTCTTCACTTCACAAGTCAAGCACCGCATTTCTTTTCTTCATCCAACAATATATTTATGTTACTCCAACCGACTTCTCTTATCTCTTCTCTTCACCTTTTCAATTTCTGCCGTCCAGCCACACACACACACACACACACATATATATATATATATCCTTAGATGGCTGCCTCAAGTTGGTGCTGCCCTTCCTCCAAGTCAAATTAACCAGCCGAATTCCATCTTCAATTCACACTTGGTTGAAAACTCAAGCGTGTCTTCACACTTCAAACGGCTTCTCTTCCAATCCATCACATGTTCCTTACCTTAATTTAGCTGCACCAACCGATGAAAGTTAAGCCAAACAAGCAGCTGCCCAATTACGTCATTCCTTCTCTTCATTCCTATCAATTAATATGCACTTTTGGTCAAAAGTTCCAACCGGATCTCATTTGAATTTTATTTAAACTGAAAATAAGAAGAAAAAATTAACACTCAAAAATAAATTAAAAGAAAAATAGATTATCAAAAACAGACTATATATGTGAGGAAATATTGTTCCATTAAATCATAATTATAAAATTAAGCATAAACATGATATCAATCAATTAAAAATCACAACTCGTTTTTATGCTTAAAAAATCATTTTTCCATCTAAAACCAATAATAGTGTCATGAAGAATTTAAAATACATTGGTTTTAAATAGTTAAAACATGCAATATTTCAACTCAATCAACAAGCTTACAATATTTGGGAGTTTATATTTTCACTAAAAAAAATGAAAAGGAAATGAATGGATTGGAATTAATGGAATGAGTATAATGAACGGAAATGACAATAATGAAACGAATAAAATCTTTCTTGTTAAAAACTTTTAAAAAGTGTTAAAATTATTCTTTTAAAAAAATCTAGGTAATTTAAACATGATATCATAATTTTTTTTAAATGCTATAAAAATATTTTTTTAAGTTTAAATAATTTTAATTTTAAAAAAATATTAATAAATCTTGATTAAATCTGGTTAAAATCCGGACATCTAAATCCATTACAATCCAAATATCCAAATTTATTGCTAAAAAGGGGGAAAAAAAAATCTGGATATCATGATTGAACCTAGTTACCCGCCCGGTTTTTAGAATCCTGATCCGAATCTGGATATGGCTGGATATCTAGATCCGACTACACACCCCTAGCTGGGGAGCTACCACTAGTTATTTTTTTGTGTTTTTTTACATGTATTTTTTAACATCTTTAAATATTTTTTTTAAATTCACAATATCATTAAAAAAATACATCCTTAATCAAAAACTAAAAATAAAAATAAAAATTTCCAGCAGTAGGACTAGCATTATTCTTTACGAAAACTTGTTTTGACCCTTTATTTCTGATTTTCTTTCCTAATAGCAAAAATTATGATCTCCGTCTTAATTAATAGATTAAAATAAAACTATAATTTTACAACTTAAGGATCCAGGAGAAATAACATGGAATAGTCCATATAGTTAGCATATATAAGCTCCTTTACTTATAAAAATAGAGTTAGCATAAGCTCCTTTAAATAATTAAAACCCTCCCCCGCATACCGTATCGCCCCCTCCCCCGCCAAGTGGTGGGGGCAGCCAAGGTTCTTCAATTTTTTTGTGTAACTTGGAAAGGAAAGTGAATTGATGATAATGTCCCCTTTCATATGCCTTGCATGAATTTACATGTTTTGCTTTCCTTTATGATCATGTGTTCTACAGATCACTGCATCGGCTCAGCATTTAATTTGAAGGGAGAAACGCAGTGCCCGAATTGCCGAAAGGTTGAGAAAGGCCAATGGTTATATGCAAATGGCGATCTTCTCATTCATTTCCAGAGTTTAGCATGGATGATTGGAATCATGATGAGGATCCCTAGTTATGACCCAAGTTACTCTGAATTAATGGTAAAAAATTACTAATTGTCCTTTTAATGTTATATAGTTCAACACATTACTTACCAAAATAAATTTACTTAATAAAAAATTTTATATAGATGAACATTGTATGACAAAACATTTCTCAATTTTCCAAGTTCTGCACAGCCGATGCACAGATTCAGAAGCAATATTCTTGTCATTAGCATCTCACAAAGACACAGCTAAAAGTGTTTTTTTTTCCCGTGTACGTCGGTGTCCATGTATTTTAACAAGATTTTGGGCTCTCTCTCTCTCTCTCTCTCTCTCTCTCTCTCTCTCTCTCTCTCTCTCTCTCTCTCTCTCTCTCTCTCTCTCTCTCTCTCTCTCTCTCTCTCTCTCTCAATACATTGTTCCATGAAGAGAGGATCTCTTTGGACCCTTAACACCAGAAACTAGACACTTATATCTTTTAGCTTGTATTCCTCCATCTCTTGAGTAAGCAAGATCTTCCTATTGTGGTTTTACACTAGTTTAGAAAAAGAAAAAAAAAAAAAAAAAAGGTATTTGATGCAGGTTGTCATGTTAAGTCACAAGTATTTTTTTAGTATGGATTCCTCCCATCAGGGAGTTTCTTTGCTTGTGCGTTCGCATACTCTGCATTTTAATATTTGAGGCCTATATTGGTAATGGTGGCTATAACTTGCTTAAAAAGCTAAAGCAGGGATTCGGGTACAATCTGAGCAATAATCTTTAGAACCTATACAATCTTGTTGTTAATGCCTTAATTTGCACAACAGACAGGAAGGGAGAAAAAAATCATCCCCAGTCCACGATATGGTGTTCATCGCGTTCATCCATAAAATAAATAATAAACAAGCAAATAAAAATAAATATAGAGAAACGCGAAAATTTACATGGTTTAGCATAATGCCTACATCCATAGATTGTTTGGGGTGAAATCCACTATAATGTTTGGTTTTTACAATCTCTTATAGGCTTACATATCTCACAACACAATAAAGGAATTTAGTATAAGCATAGAGAAATTGTGGTGAGTCTGGGCATAAGGAGCTTCTGTTGAGAGAACTTGTGTGTGAAATTTGTGGAGAGTCTCCGTCTTATATAGAGGTATATTTCCTTAGAGTTAATAGATTCAACTTGCCTTATAAAATCTTTTTCTTTCAAAAGTATGGGTCTCTTTTCTTTTAGGAGTCTGAGTCTCTTGTCCTATCTTTTCTTGGCTTTATCTTTTAGCTTGATTTTCAATCTTATTCCGAAACTAAATTATAGGCTGCTAATTTGATCCCTACAGATTCCTACGATTCTTAAAGGTGATTTGCTGGACAAAAAAGTCTTAAGAATCTTCAAGTCAATAACCTGCAGAAGAAATTTTGAAAATTGGTCTTTGGTTTCTTGTTTTATGTTTGTTTTGTACTAACTGGTGAAGAACTTAGCATGGAAAGATAGGCAGAAAATGTACTCGACTGCATTAGATGCGACCGCGGAGCTCTACTTTGGTGAAAGGTGTACTCGACCACATTTAGTGTGGGAGTGGATCTCGATTTTAAATTTGTTATTTGTGTGATGTTTGCCTGAGACATTGTTTATTGTCGGTAAAGAGTACATATTTCCATGATTGATTTTTTGGTGTATATTTTTGTAATCGTTTTCGCTTTTGTTGTTAGTAGTGGATGTTCTACCCTTTTGTGTAAATTGTTGTTAGTGTTTGTTGGTAGTAACCCGTGCTTAAGCGGTCAAGAAGCCTATCGACTCCTTGAATCCACATTATGCGATTGCCAAGCCCGTCAACTCATTCCAGAGAAAACCCGCACGATGCAGTTGTAGAGTTTGGTGGCTCATTCTAAAAGGTAACTCGCTGGCGGCGGTTGTGGAGTGAACATAAACACTCATCATTTGCTAGAGATGATGTTGTACTTGTATTGTTGTCCAGGTGAGAGAGGTTGGGCAGTCCTTACCTTTACTGCTTATTGGCTCTTAACGAGGAAGGTTGGGCAATCTAATAACTTGTCCCGCCTGTTGACTCTCAGTGAGGCATGAGTGGGGTCGGGTGGTCCCTGACTTTTCTTTTTTTCGTGAGCACCACGAGTCTTTGGACTCGTCATTGGTGTTTAAGGGTCACATGGTCTATTGACCTCCGCGGCCTTTTCCTAGGCATCGCGAGTCTTTGAACTCATCATTAGTGTTTAAAAGTCACGTGGTCTGTTGACCTCCCCCTCTTTTTCCAAGCACCACAAACTTTTGAACTCATCATTGATATTTCAGATTCACGTGATCTATTGACCTCCGCACCATTTTTACTTGGCACTGCAAATTTTTAAACTTGTCATTGGTGTTTAAGGGTCGCGTGGTCTATTGACCTCCACGCCATTTTTCTTGGGCACCAATAATTTTTGAACTCGTCATTGATGTTTAAGAGTCATGTGGTCTTTTGACCTCCACACATTTTTTCCTATGCATTACGAGTTTTTGGACTTGTCATTGGTGTATGAGGGGATGCACAACCCTATTATTGTGGTAGAAGGCTAAGTTCAACTGCCCTGAGAGGTTTTCACCAAAAACCAAATAGGTTAATATAATACAAATTACAAGTTTGAGATTTGTAAAATCAAAGCCATTCTGGTAGAGTGTAATGAAGGCTGGTGACACACGGGCGATGCCCGCGTGTAGCCATGCTTTTGGCATTGATCAAGGCCAGGGATGCCCACAATACCGAGCGATCTATTCTGATGTAAATAGATTAAGATGCTTGTGCTGAGCTCTAGAGGAGCTTTGTAGCTGGTGTTCTGTGTCATGCGAACGATTTCCTACAAAATATATTTTCCGAGCGTGTAGCCACTCAGATTCTCGTGGAACCTCAAAGAGTTCCAATTGGGAAAATCTCCTAAAAACCAAATTTGTTAGTATAAAAATAAAATTTATATAGCAAGTTTGAAATAGACTAGGGGTGGCAATATGTGACACGACCCGTTAACCCAACACGAACACGACACGATAAAAGCGGGTTAGGGTTTAGCCTTAACGGGTTCGGGTCAAAACGGGTTGACCCGTTAAGACACGATTGCTTAACGGGTCACTAACGGGTCAACCCGTTAAGACCCGTTAAGACCCGTTATGACCCGTTAAGAAAAACAAATTTACTTTTATACCCTCAAGACCTAAAGGCTAAAATTGAAAATAAAAAAATAAAAAGTTAACCCTAAATCTAATACCCATCCGCCGCCCCCCCCCCCCTTCCAGTTTTTGTTTTGATTTTCAATCTTCGTTCTCTGAGTCATCGACGCCCCCCCTCCAGGCCGCCGCTCCAGCCAGCTCCACGGTGCCGTCGCATGCTGGCTGAGCTTCCTGCTACTGCCTCCCGAGTCCCCTGCTGCCTCCCGAGTCCCCTGCTGCTGCCTCCCGAGTCCCCTGCTGCCTCCCGAGTCCCCTGCTGGCTGCTGCCTCCCGAGTCCCCTGCTGCCTCCCGAGTCCCCCGCTGCCTCCCGAGTCCCCCGCTGCCTCCCGAGTCCCCCCTCCCGAGTCCCCCGCTGCCTCCCGAGTCCCCCGCTGCCTCCCGAGTCCCCGGCTGCCTCCCGAGTCCCCCCTCCCGAGTCCCCCGCTGCCTCCCGAGTCCCCTGCTGCTGCTAACCCCTGTCTCGGCGTCGCCCATCAGCCCCTGTCTCGGCCAGACCAACGCCTCATCGAACACCCATCAGCCGTCGCCCACTGTAAGTGAATACGTTCTGATTAAACTAAGCTTAGCTACAACATCTCTCATATTCCTCTGTTTTTCTGGTTGTTTAACAGACCATTTACGTATCCCTTAAACATGATTATGAGGAAAAGGATGGCAAGCCAGTGGTGGGTCATCATCAATTTTTTAAACATGTTTTTCTGGTTGTCTTTTATTAAACTGCGTGGAGAATTAATGCTTCATGTTTTTGTTAAGAGCATTTACGAATCCCTTAAGAGCATTTATGTTAAGAGCATTTATGTTAAATTTATGTTAAATTAAATTAATGAATTAATTAATGAATTAAATTTTTTAAACATATGGGCTTGTTGTTGTCAGATGAATGAGGTAGAAGAACAAAATGAAGATTTTGTTGATTTAGACCCGTTGGACTCAGAAAGTTTTCAAAATGAGGGGGCTAAAGGAAAACGAAGAAGACGGTCAAACGTGTGGAGTTTTTTCGAAATGGTTTCTGATTCTGAGAAAAAAGATGGCAAGCCACGAGCTAGGTGCAAGTTGTGTGGAGTCACTTATATGGCTGCGAGCAAATATGGAACCGGAAATATGAAGCGTCACATTGACACCTGCCCCAGGAGAAGTTCACGAGATATTGGTCAATGTTTGTTATCACAAAATAGTGGATCTGGATCTGTCTCAATAAGTAATCTTAAATTTGATACTAGTGAATATAGACAATTGTTGATAGCAGCTATTGTGAAGCATGAACTGCCTTTTCGATTTGTTGAATATTCGGGGGTGAGATCTTTATTACAATATTTGCGACCAGATGTGCCAATTATTTCTAGGAATACTGCCAAGGCTGATTTGGTTAAGATGTATCATCGAGAAAAAAAAAGAATTAGATGTTTCTTAAATGATTCTCCTGGTAGAATTAGTTTGACATCTGACTTGTGGACTTCTATAACCACTGATGGTTATATGTGCATTACAGCACATTTTTTGGATAAGAAATGGGTTTTACAGAAAAGGGTTTTGAACTTTTCTTTTATGCCACCACCACATAATGGCATCTCTTTGTCTGAAAAAATTTATAACTTGCTATGTGAGTGGGGAATTCAACACAAGATTTTTGTATTAACTTTGGACAATGCATCTTCTAATGATGTTTCAGTAGAATTGTTAAGAACTCAGTTGAACATTAAGAAAGCTCTTGTTTGTGATGGTGAGTTCTTTCATCTTCGTTGTTGTGCACATATTCTTAATTTGGTAGTACAAGATGGGTTGAAAGAGATTGATCATGCTATTCAAAAAGTTCGTGAAAGTATCAAGTATGTTAAAGGATCACAAACAAGGAAAGTAAAATTTTTGGATTCAACAAATCAAATGTCTTTGGATAGCAAGAAAGGGTTGAGACAGGATGTCCCCACTAGATGGAATTCTACTTATCTTATGCTTGAGAGTGCTATTTTCTATCGTCGTGCCTTTAGCCATTTGGAGTTGACTGATTCCAATTTTAAGCATTGTCCATCAAATTCTGAGTGGGAAAAAGTGGAGAAGATTAAAGGTTTATTGAGTGTTTTTTATGAAGCCACTTGTGACTTTTCTGGGACGAAATACCCTACAGCCAATCTCTACTTTCCAGCTGTGTTTTTGATTTATTTTACATTAAAGCGGCACTCTCAGGGTGAAGATGACTATTTGAAGAGAATGTCTTGCCAAATGCTTACTAAGTTTGAGAAATATTGGTCTGAGTTTAATGTGTTGTTGGCTATAGCAGTTATATTGGATCCTCGATACAAGCTTCATTTTGTTGATTTTTCTTATACAAAGCTTTATGGAGATTGTTCTATTGAGTTTATGAATGTTCGAACCAAGATGGCATCTCTTTTCATGGAATATGCTTCTTCTAGTGTTCCCACATGTTCTACCATGACTTCTGAAAGCAATGTTAGTGGAGCGGAAAGTGAGTCTTCAGTTAATAAACAAGTATTTCAGGTAATATCAAATAATATTTTTTGTTTAATAATTTATATTATATTGTTGTTTTATATCACGTATCATTAAGAAATATTTTTATTTATTTTTTGTGTACAGGAATTTGATTCATTTAGACATGATGATCTTAGTGCCCATTTGCACAAAAGTCAATTGGATCTTTACTTGGATGAACCTAGGGTAGATAGAAATGCAAAAATTGACATTCTTTCATTTTGGAAAGGAAATGAATTTCGTTATCCTGATCTTGCTTGTATGGCTCGTGACATTTTGACTGTTCCAGTTTCTACAGTTGCTTCTGAATCTACTTTTAGTGTTGGTGGACGTATCATTGATCAGTTTAGGAGTGCACTAAAATCAGATATTGTTGAAGCATTAGTCTGCACAAGAGATTGGTTATATGGCGATGACGCCGATGAGCAAGGTAATGTGTGTTTTAATTTTATTGAATAAATGATTTTAATTTTTCAATACAATAATATAAAACTTGACTGATGCTTTTTTTTTTTAATAGAATCACAAGAAGTTAAATTGGACGAGTTAACTGAAGATGTAATGGAGTTGGAGATCAACAAGGGCAAAGAGGATGCTTCAAATTATTGATTTGTTTAGATCCGTCATCCGTGTTTTCATCATGTTTGAGAAATGATACATTTAATATGTTTATAATGTGTGTTTTGTTTATTATATTTGGGATGTAATTTTAATATTATTACAATGTGTGTGGAATGTGGATCATATTTGTGTATTGTATTTTTATTATTTAGATTGTAATTTTAAACTTATTGTTAGTTTATCAATCACCTCATTAATATGTAAACGGGTTGAAATGGATCGGATCGTGTCGTGTCGTGTCGTGTCGTGTCGTGTCGTATCGTGTCAATTTAATTTATATTCGCTAACGGGTCATATCGTGTCGTGTCGTGTTAACCCGTTATCTTAACGTGTCGTGTTCGTGTTGGAGATTTTGACACGAAATCCTTAACGGGTCGTGTTCGTGTTGACCCATTAACTGTAATGTACATGCCTCGACACGACACGAACACGACCCGTTGACACGATTTGCCACCCCTAAAATAGACATACTAGAACAACTTTTACCCCTGCTTCCCATTTTCCCAAGTGGAATTGTTTGCTAGCGATTGATTTTTGTGTAGTGGAAGTTGTTCATTTCTTACTCACCTAGAATCCATGGCTGCCAAAAACACTGACGGCCCAGATGGTTGGCACTGGGAGCATCACTCAGTCGTGGGTGAGCACTTGTGGGCGAGGAAGTTCTCTGTGGGCGAGAAAATTCTCCATGGTCTAATGCGTACAAGGTCGATCAGGGTGACAAGAAGCTTCCGTGGTGTGAAACTTTGGTCACCATGGGATAGCAAAAAGCTTCATGGCTTGGAACCTTGGTTGCCCCGGTGTGAAACTTGAATGTCAGCACACTCGTTGCCTGCTGGAGGTGCTGCATTCTGGTTGTCCGCCGCAAGGGTGGCGAGCTCAGTGGGAATATCGCCGAATGCCAAAGGCCATGTTCCTTTAGGTGAGGTCGTTGCCTACCATT
The DNA here is from genome assembly GCF_018687715.1 of Carya illinoinensis. Taxonomy (NCBI): domain Eukaryota; kingdom Viridiplantae; phylum Streptophyta; class Magnoliopsida; order Fagales; family Juglandaceae; genus Carya; species Carya illinoinensis. The sequence continues at coordinate 12,446,920 of NC_056759.1, read as the reverse complement.
GGGGTGGCAGGGACTGTGGGATTACTCCTTCTTGTCGGCGGCAGAAAACTGAGGCTGGTCAGGTGGCAACTGCCAGTGGTCTGCCAGCTCACGACCATCTTGACATGGCTCTTCCCGTTTACTATCGAGAATTCTAGCGGGAGCACTTCTGTGATCAAGGACCACCTTCACTGGCAGTAGAAAATGCCGGTGAGGCAGTTGGTGGCTGCAAATCGCTTTAATAGATCATGGTCCCCAAGCCCGTCAACGAGAGGTAGGTAGCAGGGGAGTCGACGAGGCCGACTTCCTTGGTTGAGGACCATCTTGCTGGAGACAGAAAGCACTGACAGTTCAAGTGGTGACTGGCGGTGGCACAGTCAACTTGCAAACAATAGATATGGATCTCTGATGACTTGCATCTCCTTTATGCATAGTATACAGCATGCTCGACTCTCTTGGTTGAGGCTACAGTCGAGGACCACCTTGCCAGTAACAGAGGACATTGAAAGTTCAGATGGTGGTTGGTTGTGTTCCCGCTAGCTCATGGATGACTGGTTTGTAGACATTCGTACACAGTACTAGGCGACATGCTTCCTTTTCACGCACCGTGCACGGCATGCACAACGCATCCTCATAGCTTGTGATCGACAGAGGCCAGGGCTGCCACCCCTGTATCACCACCCTGCAGTGTGGCCAGCCTCGAGCCACACCGTGCAACAGGATGGATGCCTGCAGGTCCAACCCTATGTGGTATTATATGTGCTCTGTATGGCGCATGCATAGTGCATGTCTTCCACTTCCTAAGTTCTTCCTGTATTTATTTTTTCCTACAACAATGTTATAAAAAAAATAGATGAAAGGTTGAGGAGGTCTTATATGCTTTCTTGGAGACAATCTCATGAATTGCGCAATCAGCACTGTGCAAGGGGTGGCGGCCACAAGCCCGCTGCATTAGATGCTTGAGTGCACCTCAATGTGCACCCACTTTGTAGGCATTGTGCAACCCATGCAACCCAAACCTTCTTCTTCTTCTTCTTCTTCTCTTTCTTTTTTTTTTTTTGTTTAATTTTTTTTTTTTTTTTTTTTTTGTTGTTGTTGTTGTAACACCATGTACATCATGCATGTCGCATGCTCACATTGCACACCCTTCTTTTTTTAAGACAGTCTCATAAACCAGAGAATCATCTTGCTTCCCTTTCCGGTTTTGAGTATAAAAAGTCAATCTCACAGACAACGCCAACTAATAATGCCTTAATTTGCACAACAGATTAGAATGGAAGAAAGATTCATCACCAGCCCACAATGATAATTTAGGCTTCGATACGGTGTTCTTTACGCTCATCCATAAAATAAATAATAAACAAGAAAATAAAAATAAATATAGAGAAACACGAGTATTTACGTGGTTTGGCATAATACCTACGTCCAAGGGTTGTTTGGAGGTGAAATCCATTATAATTGGTGATTCTAAAATTTCTCATAGGTTCACATATCTCACAATACAATAAATGAATTTAGTCTAAACGTAGAGAAGTTGTGGTGAATCTGGACGTAGAGGGCTTTTGTGGAGAGAACTTGTGTATAGAATTTGTGGAGAGTCTCCGCCATATATAGAGGTCTATTTCCTTAGAGTGATTGGATTCAACTTACCTTGTAAAACATTTTCATTTTAGAAGTCTGAGTACTTTTCTTTTAAAAGTCTAAGTCTCTTATCTTATCTCTTCTTGGTTTTATCTCTTAACTTGATTTTCAATCATATCCCGAGACTGAATTATAGGTTATTAATTTGACCCCTACACTTGTATGTCTATATTAGAGCACTAGTAGTGACCTTAACAAATTTTGACCAAAATTTGACTAGAAAATTCATTTTTACAAATTTTAACTGGTCACTTTTCACAACATCAAATAATAGACTCAATAAATATATCACTATTCTATTAAAATATTAATTTTAATCTATACATATTCAGATAATCTTCAACGACTTTGCTGGTATATAAGCCAGTCATTTAGGCAGAGAGATCATCAAGCATTATTTTCTTTTTCTATATACCAACCCATGGCCGATACTGGGAAAACACCAACCCATTTGAAAAATAAAATTGAAATTCAAGAGCTTCATACAAGGAAAAAAAATTAAGAAAAACATCAAGGTTTTCGAATGATTGGAAACTTGTAATTTGAATTGAGACTATGAATGAGCTGTAAGGAGAAGCATACCTGGTTATTGCAGGCTGGAATAAGACGGTGGGGCTTCATTACAAAGATAGAGATGTTGAGAAATGCGCAAAGTCAGCAGTATGAGAATTTTTTATGCCAGAATATTGTTTCAACCAGCAATTATAGCTCAATAAATTTGGCCAATGAAAATATTGAGAGTGTTATGAAACTTATTGAAAAGGAGAGAGTTTCAAGAGATTGAGAGAGAGAGAGAGGAGATTCTCTTATTGATCTGTATATCATATAACATCAATATACCCATATATATAGGGTTACAAAAGAGACTATGCTTTTGACGACTAGCACTATGCGTTTGATGGCTAGCTAACTATGCTTTTGACGACTAGCACTATGCGTTTGACGGCTAGTTAAATGTGGTCATACAATTCAAGATGGTTTATAACACTTCCCCTTTGGATGACTATATTTAAAGAATATGTCTCGTTAAAATATTGCCAAGGAAAAACCCTGTGAGAAAAAACCAATGGCGAAGGAAAAAGAGTACAGTATTCATGTGTATCGTCGAGTGCTTTAGGATTGCCTTATTAAAACCTTACAAAGGAAAACCCAGTGGGATAAAACCTTAGTGAAGGAAAAAGAGTACAATCAGCACAAATCTTCAAGACATTACTTCCCCTAAAAAGTGTATGATAATAGGTTTTCAAATCTCCGCATTCCAATGTTTTGCACAATTTTCTTAAATGTTACAGTTGGTAATGTTTTTGTGAATAAATCTACCAGATTATCACTTGATCGTATCTGCTTGACATTAATTTCAACTTTCTTCTCATGAATTGCAATGATCTTCTTGTGTAGATCTGAAAGATAACTCACATTTGTACATCCAACTAACTGTGGACTTTCTGCTCATCACTACTCTTCTGGAGTTGTACTCTTCTGGAGTTCTTGTAAATAACACAGTTAGTGGAGAATTCATCAACATTAAACCGCTAACCTCATTTTTCAATAAAAACGGTGACCAGCTTTTTAGATCAGACAAGCACCGTGGATTTTCAACTCTTCTGTAGCTGTCAGGCGTGCTGTCAGGCGTCGCAGAGCTATGAAGCTATATTTCGTCTCTTTTCTCTTGCTTCACGAGAGATGTTGTATCATAATTTTCTCTATAAAAGAAATATTCATCTCATCTTCATTCGCATCTCATCTTCTTCACTTTTCTGTAATCATACTACATTTTTACTCTGCAATCTCTTTCTGCATTCTTATCCTGCAATCTCTCTCTGCAATGGCTCAGTAATCTTCTCAGGGTCAATATATGAGGTATTCTTCACCTCGTTCATCAGCTGTTCCTGCTTCTACCACAGGTGCTATCATGCAATATAATGATCTGACTCATAAGTCAAATAATGAAACTATTTATGAGCTTGTGAATCTCGGTACCTGATACTCATCATCCATTGTCGCATTTTCTCAGCGACTGCAATCTGGAACTTGTGGAGTTGACAAACTCCACGAGAATATTGCTATCCTTCAGCGATTTCTTCTGGAGTCCAACATGAAGATAGGAGCAATAAAACAAGAGAATAAGAATTTAAAATCCTTGCTTAAATCTTCTTTTCGATTGCCCACCCCTTTAGATAGGAATGCCATGCAGATTTTTGAAGAACAGGAGCGTTTGAAGAATGAGTCAAAGTGCCTTAAATTTCTGTAATTTTTTCTTCAAAATAATAAAATAATATTTCACAAATATTCATATTTGTATTTCTATCTTCTGGTAGATGTTTTGTGTGCTTCATTTTATTTCTCCTTTAATAATGCACACTTCATATAAACTGTGATATGAATCTGAAATACTAATTGTATTTAAAAGATGGTATTTTAGAACTAATAATATCATCCATCTTCTCTTTAAAACCGCAAGGGTTTCAGATTTATATTTCAAATATGTGCAGTTTTCATGAGCTCTTCTGGAGCCTCAATGACATTTAAATCATATATATAAACTGCAATAATAGCTTGTTTCCAATTGCGCTTGGATTGTTTTAGATCATATAAGGATCTTTGAAACTTGATAGAATACATATTTCTAGATGTATTCATATTAGAAGTTTCAGGCATTTTCTATCTTTCAAGGTTTTTTCATATATCATGATCTAATGATCCATATAAATATACAGTTAATCATGCATATCCAAACTCTCGGTAACTTTTAAACTAATAAAAATCCCAATATGATTTCAACCACTTTAATAGCATATCAATATTGTTTCTTCGAGAAACTAACTTGTGATTTCTATATCACATTTTCATATTAAAAGTTTCAGGCTTTGTATATTATGTATATAAATATCCACAGATATTTAACAAAAACATCCTCTTTAGGTGTTTGGACTTCAAGTCCATATTTATCACATTTTACTTAGTGATATCAATTCTGCAGGAATTGAGAAACTGACTTGTGATTTATATATCATATTTTTATTTCCTTTCTATAAATACCCACTGACATTCAACAAGCATCATCTCTTTAGGTGTTTGAACTATAAGTCCCGATGCATCATATTTTACTAGTGAATCAATTCTACAGGAATTGTTTCTTTCAAATTTGGCCAATATTTTACTTCATATTCTTCGACGGTGCTTGATTCACTTTCTCCATTACTTCTGGTAATGTCAATTACCATCTCATATGGAAATACGTTGTCGACAACGATTTTATTTCTATCTATAATTTCTCCAATATTCATGAAATGTATCGAGATCTCATTATTTTCAGGTACCTGTCCCTCTTCAAGGGGAGACATTTTCATGAAAAACCTCTTCAGGGGGCACTCTTCAGGAGATTTATACTCTTCAAGAGTTTATATAGGAGAATTTTATACAGAAAGTTTGAATGGACTTTATTGCTTGTTCTGTAAGTATAGCCTCTTCAGAAGCACCAAATTATTTGTGTCTTTCTCTTTTGAGATGCTCTATCTTTTGTATCAATAAGTCTCACATGCCTTTAGACATGTCTTATGTTCATTAGATTGCTGAATTTCTTAATTGTCCTATAGGGACTTCAATCCTCGCTGGGATTTTAGCAACTAGAATATGAGACATTTTTATCTTATTGCATCCAAAATTTAATTATCATCTGAACTTCTGGTTCACATATGATAATCAAAATAACGTCGAATAATTTCATCTTATTTGCTTCTAGCAAATTTTTTCTTTCCACTTCTGGTGGTAAGACTTTATAGTAAAAGAATCTTCTGGTTCTTTTATGGACGTCCATATGAAAATCATTCGACTTATCGTAATTGATTTTGGATGATCAAAATAATCATGAAAAAGATACAAATATTTTGAATCATATCACCTTTTGATGCATCATAATATTTGATTCAATAATTGTATAATATCATCTCAAAGAGAAAGCTTACAGCTTTTCCAATACGAGCTTCTGGCCCGAAAAGATATTCATTATCACGTCCAATCTTTTAGTTTCTTTGAATAAAACGCATCATTTTTTTCACTTCAGGGAATAGAATGATATAAATTCATTATCATTCACTTCAGGGAATGATGTAGATCTAGTAAAACGTGACTAATGATTATTATCAAAAACTCATTATTTTGATCAGTCACTGAAAGACCAGATATAAATTTAGAATATATTGTGAACGTTTACATTTCATATTGCTACTTCAGGAACATACTTGATATTGCTACTTTAGGAGCACATTCGAGACGTTCATTCAAATATATATTCTTTCCACAATTTCAATTATGCAAGTTTAGGTGCATAAATCATAATGAGTTTTTGGTACACGTATCACTCATTTAAACTATGAGATACTTAAAAGTTATTATTGATTTAGGGCGATCTTTCAGGGATACTCTTTTTATATTCTCAAATAAATCATATCATCAATAATTTATAACAAGTATAAAAGAACAAATAAAACTTGTATCTTAGAGATTTCAAATAATATATTGAAAAACTTACTTGAAATAGAAGACTGTTATCTTCAGTATCATCTGAACTTTCATGCACAAACCCAAAATCTCGTGAATCAGATTCATCTTGCATAAGCACCTACCAACCTATATTTTTTTTTTTATTATTATTGTAAAGATAGTTGGTCGGCTGCATGCTTTCATTCTGATCACAGCTCTACTTCTGTCAAGTGCTCAACAACCAAAAAGGACAGAGATGCTGGTTCACATGCTCAACTACCAATTCACTGGAAATTCTCCTCCAAAATACCTTTACAACAACACCCATCCACTCTCTCAATCGCAACACCAAGTTGCATGCGTGGGTCTCCACCATCACCAAATAAACCAAGCTTTTCTTTTACACCCTGCATTTTTTCAAGATATAATATTATAAGTGAGAAAATATAACAGTATAATAAAAGTAGGTAGCCTTTTGAGGCCTTCATAGAAATAGAAATAATAGGCGGCTTCTTCCAGCAACCCATTTTTGACTTTGATTATTGTTTGACTTGTCTTCTTCCAGCAAACCATTTTAGACTTATTTCCATATTTTCTCTTCGTGTGGGAAAAATCAATAGGCAAGGAAATTAGTTGTTGGGTTTATGTGCTATCGGTGATTCAAGGAATTAGCTAAGGCGATAGGTGCTAACGCCGAGAGATCGATACGGTAGAAGATCTGCATCAGCTACGCCAACTGGGGTTATGCAGTTTTCGCTGCCGATCTCCTTGGCCAGGGAAGATCCGAAGATCTCGCCAGAGGTTTTAGAGCCCAAGGTCATACAACCACCGACGGAGAGCTGAGCTCATGCTCTCCTTCCAGGTCGCCTCCAATGGCCAGGTACATCAACCGGATCCCCAGATCGATCCCCTCCACAACTTCGTCATTCTCAGTAACTAGCCTGCGAAGTAGAGGAGATTGAGAGCTAGCTAGTTGCTTACGAAAACTTCATCAGATCCTCCAGTTCGTCGAGTCCCTGCCAAGCATCAAAAAAGATTATGCAGGAAATTCAGGAAATAATAATGAAATTAAAATCACAGAGAGTGGAGGAATCGATTTTGGTGGAGCTGCTTCTCAATTCTCTCATTAGAAACCATAGAAAGAAAAATTCAATCGTCGATCCCCTCAAAGAGTTCGCCAAAATCAGAGATAGCTTTCGCAGAGAGAGAGAGAGAGGAAAGAGAAGAGGGAGCAAGATAGAGACGGAGAGTAATCGTGCTGATAACGTGTTATGAAACTTATTGAAAATGAGAGAGTTTCAAGAGATTGAGAGAGAGCGAGAGAGGAGATTCTCTTATTGATCTGTATATCATATAACATCAATATACTCATATATATATATATAGGGTACAAAAAAGACTATACTTTTGACGACTAGCACTATGCGTTTGACGGCTAGCTAACTATGCTTTTGACGACTAGTACTATGCGTTTGACGGCTAGTTACATGTGATTATATAATTCAAGATGGTTTATAACATAGAGCTAAATTTTAGCTAAACTTTGGCTTTGCTAAACTGTGTACTCTTTGTGTGTACTTGAATATCTCTAGCTCCCCTTTTTGTGTGTACTTGAATATCTCTAGCTCCCCTTTTATTATCAGTAAACTTTTGACATACTTTTATCCAAAAAAAAAAAAAAAAAAAAGAGCCTGTATGAGCTTTGTTCAAAAGATTCTTTGCCCACCTTTATAGGCGTGGTCCGAGAGAACTCGTTTGTCTCCTCAGCTCAGCTGTTCCTCATTATCCAGGACCCAATGCTCACACCCATGAAATGATCCAGGTTTCCCACACCTTCTCTCATCAGCGAAGACCTAGCAATTCACCAGGCATGCCCTCACCTAGGGCTCATGCAGTTAGGAGCATAGAGGATCCTGGGCCTCCTGTATCGCGAGCCCCCATACAACCTGATCGTAATGGCAGCTTTCCTATCTTCCCTCTAACTCCTCAAGTCCCGAACCTACACGAGTCAGAAAATCTTTTGCCAAATCAAGTTCTTTTGTGGGAAAGAGAGCACTTTGTCCCATTACCCACCGTTAGTATCCAAGGACAGAGAGTCAGAATGGGGGTCATATCATCATAGTGTTTTAGACTCTGATTCTGTCAACAGGTCCGGTAGCTTTTTTCATAGAAACCAGTCCTAGAGTTTTTGCTCCTTTAATGTGGTTCCACAAGTTCATAAACCAATTTATCAACGAATTCAGTCAAAATTATGTTGGGAAACAAACTTAACTGTGGGTATTCACAAGCTGTTGTCACCTAATGAAGGATGCTGAGGACTATGAATTGCAAGTAACTTGGATTTCCCATTATGATGCCCTGATATTATTTCAAATTCTGAGTCTATCAAGGATGACAAGGAATGGGGGGAAAATGTCTGCAAAAGGCTAAAGAAAATCTTGACCCTTCTTGGAAAAGAGTGGTAAGCTAGAGTTGGTAATTCAAACTGTTAAGGCGACCTTTATAAGTTATAGCCTTAATAAACCCCTATGGAATGATACTGCTTGTCGGTATCATTTACCAAAATCAGTAATGCTATTCTAAGGCTTCTACGCAATACATTTACATAGCTGCCCGTCCTTTAAAAAGTGGTATGTAATGTAGAGGCTTTAGAATAGCATTACTCTACATATGCACTGTTGTTACTGGTAGTGTATATGCTACATCGAACGATTCTAATCGCCTTCACAAGTAACTGTCATCATTTTCTAATGGATGCTCGCACTGGATATGTATAAAACAAGCAGTGTCGGAGTTAAACAGCCATTCAAGTATAAAGAAATGCTCTTCAGCAGCATATCTTCCATGGAATATGTTCGATATGTAAAGCATTTTCTGTTAACATCTCGTTTCAAAAATGTGAAAAGCTTACTTCTATGAAAACGACCAATAGCTGTAAGAATCTGCAGATGGACATCTCTCTATCCATTGGCATGATGTCTAATAAGTGAAACAAATTGGGGTCAGTTAGTAAGCGAAGAGCAAAGGTAATAGGAAAATTCTACAAACCACACTCGGTCTCAAGTAGAAGGTTAGAAAGTGTCTATGTAAAGTTGAAATTCAAATTCAAATAAATAAATAAATAACAAATACTTTTTATGAAACAGCACTAATGCACTATCATATTGGTTTGTTTGTAAAATAAATGAATGAATATCAGTTCTTAAATATAAAAATAAAAACAAAGAGTAAATGGACTGATGTAATGTCTTATATGTACTGGACAATCAGATAGTATACAGTCTGTCCACATATTCAATCAACCATGATTAGTGTTTAGTCATTGTTGCAGCTAGGGCTATAATTGGCCAAGTCGGGCCTATCTTCGGCTTGCCAAATTCGACTAAACTAAAATATTCAAATCTGAATTTGAGATTTTTATTTATTTTTTATTCAAGCTCGATTTAGTAAATTAAACTCTCAAATTGAGTTGGAGCTCGTGAGATGAGCTCGGCTTGAATTTTTTAATTTTTTTAATAAGATTTAATAATAAATAAATTAGATAACTAAAAATAAATAAATAATCTAATATTGAATTTATAAAACTAACAAATAAAACCTCTATTAAATTTTAAAATTTTAAAAATTTATAAATAATTAATATCTAACTAGTTGATATATATCTATAATAACAATATATTTTTTGCTTATATAAATTATTAATACATACACATAATATCATATCATATATCTATTTCATATTTGGTTCCCACATACTAATATATATATTTAATTATAAAAGTACATATATATATATATATTTCATATTTGGTTCCCACATACTAAAGGTTATATATTATATATTTAATTATAAAAGTACTATACTTATATTATTAGCTAATACATACATATATATAGATGCGTGTATATATATTTATCAGTATATGAATGAACTTTAGTCAAGTTGAGCTAACGTGTCAAGTTTTGACGAGTATGTATCATTTACTAATCAAGCGGATATCTACCTTCACAAGCGAACTTTTTTTTTTTTCACGAGTCGAGTTCAATTCAAATTTAACCAGACAAGTATCAAGCGGATTATTAAACAGACTGATTTATTTAGAAACCTAATTACAGCATCTCTTATAAGCTATAGAAACCCCTCTAAGGAGCAAGGAAAGACCAACTTGCTGCACCATCTTGAAAGCATAAACAAACTAAAAGAAAATACTTAAAATAGATCCCTCACCTGCTTATTATGCATATCTTTGCTCACCGCAGTCCGCTTCTAACAACAAAGAAACCAACCTGTCTGGCTATTATTATGAGATTATGAATGAGTGAAAACAAAGATAATCACTTTGACTATAAAAAGCTTGGGTAAGCCAATCTGGAACTGATGACTTGCAAAAATTTCATATTACAGATTTTACAAGTTCGCTTGAACGGAAGCTTTTGGCCGCTCGAGCGAATTCAGGCAGATTCAAACGCTCGACTACCGCTCGACAGGGAGCTCGAGCGGATTGCTGAAAAATAAAGATCGCTCGAGCGGAGACATTGGCCGCTCGAGCGAAATCAGGCAAAGTCGAACGCTCGACGTGCGCTCGACAGGATGCTCGAGGGAAATCAGACAGAGTCGAACGCTCGATGTGCGCTCGACACCCTGCTCGAGCGAACATCGTATTTTGACAGATTTTAGGTTTTCCGTCGTGACACCATATAAAAGCAATTTTTCACTCTAGGGCCGCGAGTTTTGACTGGAGAACACTTCTTGGGAGAGAAAAACAAAGTTAGAGGGATTCAATTCATCTGTTTTTGGAGACGGAATTCCAATTATTACACGTACGTTGGAATCATACACGAGCACGGACGAGAGAAAAGCGTTGAATCGTTCCCTTGAGCTTTTGACGACGAGTTGAGGCTGCAAGGAGGATTTTTCAGTGTTTATTTTCTTCTTCCCATCTTCTCATAACAATTATGGTGAATTCGTTTATGTTGAATTCCATTTCTAGCATGAGCTAAATTTTCTTCATTCTAGGAAAACGATGTAACCTATTTCCGAACTATGCTTGATTGTCTATGTTAATTTAATGCAATTCTCTCTTTGTTTATCTGATTTATTCTGAATTTATTGCTTCTAATTAACTGGCCATTGATTAGATGATAAGTAATCTTGTGATTTGCTATCGAAAGAGGGAATCATAGGGTAGATCTTGGATATTTCAGCATAGGTAAGTATAGAAATCGAAAGACTTGTATGAACCTATATAGTAATTAAATCATTGGTCTTATTGCGTTCTTGATTATTGAATTTGCATATTCTTGTGTGAATTGATAACCAAGAGTCAATTCCAATTGACTATCGAAAGAGACTTTTGGATGAATTAGAGATTTGCTAATAGACGAAAGAGATTTAAATTAAATTAGCTGGATGAGAAAAGCATAGTGAAGAAGTAGGTGAAATCGATTTCCTAGAAGTTTTCTTCCCATTAATTTGATCTTCGAACGTCAGTGTTATTTCCTTTACATATTTTTCTTTGAGTTGATCTAGTTTAAATTGCAACTACAAAAATCTTAGTGATTCCTCTAGATAAAATCAAGTTTAGTATAATTTTGGTATTTGGCAAACGTAAGGTACTAATTCCTGAGAACGATACTCTTCTTATTACTTTACTATAAAACTACGATACTGTGCACTTGCAGTTTTGCACCGGTCAAGTTTTTGGCGCCGTTGCCGGGGATTGGTTTATTCTTATTCTTTTTGTCAATATCGATACAAAGTAATCTTGGTTTTAATTTAGAATTTTGTTTTAATTTGTTCTACAGGTGTGTTTTTGACATTGGATGCGCCGTGCTAGATCTCGTGATATTATTCCTGTTGATCCGGAGATTGAAAGAACTCTCAGATCACTAAGAAGAAATAAGATACTAGCCATGGCTGAAGAAGATCGTGAGGTACTACCACGCATCTTGAAGGACTATGTACGGCCAGTTGTGAATGGAAATTACTCGAGCATAATGCGCCAGCCAATTAATGCCAACAACTTTGAGCTCAAACCAGCTTTGATTAGCATGGTGCAGCAGGCTCAATTCAGTGGATCGCCACTTGATGATCCCAATATTCACTTGGCAATGTTCTTGGAGATTTGCGACACTGTGAAGATCAATGGTGTTACTGAAGACACCATTAGACTGAGATTGTTTCCTTTCTCTTTGAGGGACAAGGCTAGAGGTTGGCTACAATCTCTACAACCGGGAAGCATCGTTAGTTGGCAGGACATGGCTGAGAGGTTTCTTGCTAAATTCTTTCCTCCTGCAAAAACAGCCCAACTCAGGAGTGAGATTGGCCAGTTCAAGCAAAATGATTTTGAGTCACTCTATGAAGCTTGGGAGAGGTATAAAGACTTGGTTCGACGTTGCCCACAACATGGATTGCCAGATTGGTTGCAAGTTCAGATGTTCTATAATAGGTTAAATGGGCAAACTCGAACTATAGTTGATGCTGCTTCTGGTGGAACTTTGATGTCGAAGACAGCTGAAGGTGCTACTGCACTTTTGGAAGAAATGGCCTCAAACAACTATCAATGGCCAACTGAGAGGACTTTGGCTAAGAAGGTTGCTGGAATTCATGACTTGGAGCCTATAGCAGCCCTTTCAGCTCAAGTTGCTACTCTATCTCATCAGATTTTAGCCTTGACAACACAAAAGATACCACAAAGTACAGAATATGTAGCATCTACAAGTATGATAGTTCCAAACAATGAGGCGAGTCAAGAACAAGTTCAATATGTCAACAATCGGAACTACAACTATCGTGGTAATCCTATGCCAAATTACTATCATCCAGGGCTTAGAAATCATGAGAATTTGTCATATGGAAATACCAAGAATGTGTTGCAACCTCAACCTCCTCCAGGATTTGATAGCCAACCAAGCGAGAAGAAGATGTCACTTGAGGATGCCATGGTTTCCTTTGTTCAGGAGACCAATGCAAGGTTTAAAAAGACTGATTCAAGGTTGGACAACATTGAGACTCATTGTCGCAATATGGGAGCCACTATGAAGAATCTTGAAGTGCAAATTGGGCAACTAGCCACTACCATCAATGCCCAACAAAGAGGAGCTTTTCCTAGCAACACTGAAGTGAATCCAAATGAACAATGCAAGGTCATCACACTTAGGAGTGGAAAAGAAATTGAGAGGGCACCATTAAAGGAGAACAAGTCCACCCCTACCGCTGCAAACAATGGCCAAAGCAAAGATCAAGTAGAAGAAGAGGAGAGTGTCAATGATACACTAGAGAAGACCGACTTGCCTCCTGCAATTTCATTTCCTGACAATCCTACTATTCTTGCTCCTCCACTTCCTTACCCTCAGCGTTTTCAAAAGCAAAAACTAAATAAGCAATTTTCTAAATTTTTGGATATTTTTAAGAAAATTCACATTAATATTCCTTTTGCAGATACTTTGGAACAAATGCCAAATTATGTCAAATTTCTGAAGGACATCATTTCCAAGAAGAGAAGGTTGGAGGAGTTTGAAACAGTGAAACTTTCTGAAGAATGCAGTGCCATTCTTCAGAAGAAATTGCCTCAAAAATTAAAAGATCCGGGGAGTTTCACTTTGCCTTGCACTATTGGAGATTCATTTTTTGATAGAGTCTTATGTGATCTTGGTGCTAGCATTAATCTTATGCCACTTTCTGTTTGCAGGAAATTAGGACTTGGAGAGATGAAGCATACAACAATTTCCTTGCAACTAGCGGATCGATCCATCAAGTATCCACGTGGGATCATAGAAGATGTATTGGTAAAAGTGGATAAATTCATTTTTCCTGCTGATTTTGTGGTGTTAGATATGGAGGAAGATGAAGATGTCCCTCTAATTCTTGGCCGACCATTCTTGGCCACGGGAAGAGCTTTAATTGATGTTCAAAAGGGTGAATTGACATTGAGAGTAAACAAGGAAGAGGTTGTGTTCAACATCTACCAAGCCATGAAATTTCCAGAAGATCCAAGTACTTGCTTTCGGGTAGATGTCATTAAGCAATGTGTAGAAGAGGCCTTTCAAGAAGATATGTCATCCGACCACCTAGAACGCTATATCACCTCTTCATCTCATGCTTTTGATTTTAATAATTCTGCTGTTTGTGAATCTGACTTGCCTTTTGTTAGTGAAGAATTTCTCCACTATGTTTTTGCTTTGGGAGCATTGCAGCAGGTTACATCATTTAGTAATGAAGTGGGGAAGCTAGAGTCGGTGGCACCAAAGAGTGAATCTGAAAATGATAAAGAAAAGATGCAGAAAAATACTCCGGAGTTGAAGCAATTACCTGAGCATCTTCGCTATACATTCTTGGGTGATAATGATACATTTCCAGTGATTGTTGCTACATCACTCACACCCGAAGAAGAGGAAAAGTTGCTGCGTGTATTGAGGGAGCATAGAACAGCCTTGGGATGGACTATTTCTGACATAAAAGGAATAAGTCCCTCCATTTGCATGCACAAGATTTTAATGGAGGAGTTTTACAAGCCAATAATTGAGCACCAAAGAAGATTAAATCCAGCAATGAAGGAAGTAGTGAGAGCTGAAATTTTGAAACTCCTTAATGCTGGAATTATATATGCTATTTCAGATAGTTCATGGGTAAGTCCAGTGCAAGTTGTACCAAAGAATGGTGGAATGACGGTGGTGAAAAATGACAATAATGAGTTCATTCCTACAAGAACGGTCACGGGATGGCGTGTATGCATGGATTACCGCAAGTTGAATAAAGCAACAAGGAATGATCATTTTCCACTTCCATTCATTGATCAGATGTTGGATCGATTGGCTGGGTACTCCTACTATTATTTTTTGGATGGTTATTCGGGGTATAATCAGATTGCTATAGCTCCTGAAGATCAAGAGAAAACTACATTCACATGCCCCTATGGAACATTTGCTTTTAGGAGGATGCCTTTTGGATTGTGCAACGCCCCTGCGACATTTCAACGTTGCATGATGTCTATCTTTTCTGACATGGTGGAAGATATAATGGAAGTATTCATGGATGACTTTTCAGTTTTTGGTACATCTTTTGATCATTGTTTGCATAACTTAGCTCTTGTTTTGCAGAGATGTGAAGATAAAAATCTAGTCCTAAACTGGGAGAAGTGTCATTTCATGGTTCAAGAAGGGATCGTGTTGGGCCATAGAGTGTCATCTAAAGGAATTGAGGTGGATCGAGCCAAAATTGCAACCATAGAGAAACTACCACCTCCAAAGAATGTGAAGGGAATCAGAAGTTTTCTGGGACATGCGGGATTTTATAGAAGATTTATCAAGGATTTTTCTAAACTCTCTAAACCTTTATGTAATCTTCTTGAGAAAAATTCTGCATTTGACTTTGATGTTGTTTGTTTGCAGGCCCTTAATGCACTCAAAGAGAAGCTAATTTCAGCACCAATTGTGATTGTGCCTGATTGGAGTCAACCTTTTGAAGTTATGTGCGATGCAAGTGACTTTGCAATTGGAGCAGTGTTGGGGCAAAGGCGAAACAAGCTGTTTAGAGCCATCTATTATGCAAGCCGGACATTGAATGAAGCTCAGTTGAATTATACGACAACTGAGAAGGAGATGTTTGCTGTGGTATTTGTTTGTGACAAATTTCGGTCTTACCTCATTGGGACAAAGGTGATAGTGTTCACTGATCATGCAGCACTTCGCTATTTGTTTGGCAAGAAGGATGCTAAGCCAAGGCTAATTCGTTGAATCCTCCTTCTTCAAGAATTTGATTTGGAGATTCGAGATAAGAAGGGAAGTGAAAATTTAGTGGCTGACCATCTCTCTCGGTTAGAGCAAGAGGAAGAAAGACCAGATTCAGTGGTCCAAGAGGCATTCCCTGATGAGCAGTTGTTTGCATGTGAGATCAAGCTTCCGTGGTATGTTGATATTGTTAATTATCTAGCTTGTAAAGTTACCACCTGATCTTACTTACCATCAACGTAAGAAATTTTTGCATGATGTGAATCATTATCTTTGGGATGAGCCTTTGTTGTTCAAAAGATGCCCTGATCAAATCATTAGAAGATGTGTGCCGGAAGAAGAGATGCAAGACATCCTCCATCATTGCCATTCCTCATCATATGGAGGACACTTTGGAGCCACTCGTACAGCAGCTAAGGTACTTCAAAGTGGGTTCTATTGGCCTTCTATTTTTCGTGATACTTACACTTTGGTGAAAACTTGTGACCGGTGCCAACGTATGGGAAATATTTCAAGGCGTCATGAGTTACCACTGAAAGGTATCTTAGAAGTTGAGTTGTTTGATGTTTGGGGAATAGATTTTATGGGGCCTTTTCCTCCTTCTTTTGGTTTTGCTTATATCTTATTAGCAGTTGACTATGTGTCAAAATGGGTGGAAGCAATTGCTACAACAACAAATGATGCAAAGGTAGTGCTCAAATTTCTGCACAAGAACATATTTACAAGATTTGGCACTCCGCGAGCTATTATTAGTGATGAAGGGACTCACTTTTGCAACAAGTTGTTTGAGAATCTTCTTTCTAAATATGGTGTGAAGCACAAGATAGCACTTGCTTACCATCCTCAAACTAATGGTCAAGCTGAAATTTCAAATAGAGAGATCAAGAACATCCTTGAGAAGACGGTCAAAATCAATAGAAAGAATTGGGTGAAGAAGCTTGATGATGCTTTGTGGGCATACCGTACAGCCTTTAAAACACCTATCGGAATGTCTCCATACCGATTAGTGTTTGGAAAGGCATGTCATCTTCCTGTAGAGTTGGAGCATAGAGCTTATTGGGCTGTAAAAAAGTTTAATTTTGAATTGAAGGCAGCAGGTGAAAAGCGACTTCTTCAATTGAATGAGATGGAAGAGTTCCGGAATGATGCATATGAAAATGCAAAGATCTATAAAGAAAAGACGAAGAAGTGGCATGACAAACAGATTCTTAGGCGAGAGTTTGCTCCAGGACAACAAGTTTTACTCTTCAATTCACGACTCAAACTCTTCCCAGGAAAGTTAAAATCAAGATGGACGGGTCCTTATACAATTCATGAGGTTTTCTCTTTTGGAGCAGTAGATTTGAAGGACAAGACAGGGAATATTTTCAGAGTTAATGGTCAAAGATTGAAGCACTACTATGGAGAGCAAATGGAGAGGAACTTTGCATTTATTCCTCTTGGAGATCCTAATTGATGATCATTGAAAAGTCTGGCTGTAGACTTTAAAACAAGCGCTTATGGGAGGCAACCCATAGATCTTTCTTTCTTTCTTTCATTTATTTTCCTATCTTTATTTATTTAGTTTTAATAAATTGGTTTTTGATGCAGGGTTATTTAGCATGAATAAAGAGCTGGAAAATTTTAAGAAAAAATCTTCACAACCTCCCAACACCCCACACTCCACATTTTTTTTAATTTTTATTATTTTATTTTTTATTAAATATTTAATATATAAATAATGAATAAAAGAATTAAATTAATTTAAAAATAATAAATTCAAAAAAAATATTAAAAAAATATTAAAAAATTAAAAAAAAAGTGGAGTGTGGTGTGTTGAGAAGTTGTGTAGCATTTCCCAAATTTTAAAACCTCAGAAAGGTCACCATGAAACCAGGGAAGTTCCTTTATTTCTTCAATCCTTTTTACTTTTGCATCACAATGAGGACATTGTTTAGTTTAAGTTTGGAGGTGTAAAATCCTATAATCATTTGATCCTCTTGTTTTCTAAGTCTTGGGTTGTTGATGGGTTATTTGATTCTCTTACCAAGCATGCATTGGAGTAAGATTGAATTCTCTATGACTCTGAAATTTGTGATTGAAGATGGTTTTGAGAAAAATTTTCAAAAATTTCTTTTATGTCAAGTGAAGTTTTGTGGGTACTTTGGTTTAAATCTTTGACCTTGAACATAATTGAGCGCATAGTCGTTTTTCTCTTATTCCATTTTGTTTATGAAGAGAAGAAGTTGAATTAATTGAAAGAGCGAGGTTCGATTTTGCTTTGCTCTAGAATCCGTTGATGGGTCCTTGAGGCGAAATCCTAGTTGAGACCAAATATCAGAGAAATGATCTAAGCATTTCTTTGGCATAACCAAAAAGTTTTCCCAGCCGTCCTAAATCTCATGCCATCATTACATGGTGTGTTTCCATAGTCAACCCCCTTGAGCCTTCATGAGCCTTTATTTATTCTTTGAACTACATAAACCATGCCAGCTTTAAGCCTAAAAAACAATGAATCTACCTTTGATAGTTTGAGAAAATATTTTGGTGGAGAGTTACATTTAAAAGAGAAAAATTGGTTTCATCACGTATTATCTTTGCTTTGATTGATCAAAAAAGAAGAAGAAAGGAAGTGACTGAACTAAAAAAAAAAAAAAAAGTAGAAGAAGAAGAAGAAGAAAAGAAAAAGAAAAAGAAAAAGAAGTCGCTAAGCGGAGTGTGAATTATCTCAGATTTTGTTAAGGGAAGTGTTGGTATTATATCAGTGATTACAGCAATAATAATGCCACAAGTATGAGTATATTGCCAAGAAAGAGCTATGATTTGAATCATGTGAGTTTCTCTTTTAATGTTCTTTTCACTAAGTATTTTCCCAGTTTGATTTAATTTCTCATATCCAGTTCTTTCTTAACCTTCACCCTGTGGCTTATCATTACAACCTTATTAAAAACCTTTTGATCTCTGATTTTGGTGTTGACTACATTAGTGGAGAGGATTTCTGAAAATTAGACTTATGAGGTTAAGTTTTAAGAGAATTCTTTTGATTTTGGTTGTTCTACTTTTATCTGAGTTTGCAGGTGGTTTGAGGTTAAATTGATTATATCACACACACACTCAAGGTCTTAGCTTTAGGTTGAAGTAAACGCCTAACTCTTACTTGACAAATTGCAAAATTTTTTATTGATTTTCCCGTCATCTTTGATGTTAAAAGAGTAAGATACTAAAGATGAAATCTAAATTCATAAAAGCTTGGTGAGTGATGATACTTCTCTTTCGGGTCGAGTCGATATTGCCTAAACTATCATTTGTTTTTCTTTCTGTTTGAGGACAAACAAAGTTGTAAGTTTGGGGGTATTTGATGACTTGCAAAAATTTCATATTGCAGATTTTACAAGTTCGCTCGAGCGGAGGCTTTTGGCCGCTTGAGCAAATTCAGGCAGATTCAAACGCTCGACTGCCGCTCGACAGGGAGCTCGAGCGGATTGCTGAAAAACAAAGATCGCTCAAGCGGAGATATTGGCCGCTCGAGCGAAATCAGGCAGAGTCGAACGCTCGACGTGCGCTCGACAGGATGCTCGAGAGAAATCAGACAGAGTCGAACGCTCGATGTGCGCTCGACACCCCGCTCGAGCGAACATCGTATTTTGACAGATTTTAGGTTTTCCGCCGTGACACCATATAAAAGCAATTTTTCACTCTAGGGCCGCGAGTTTTGACTGGAGAACACTTCTTGGGAGAGAAAAACAAAGTTAGGGGGATTCAATTCATCTGTTTTTAGAGACGGAATTCCAATTATTGCACGTACGTTGGAATCATACACGAGCACGGACGAGAGAAAAGCGTTGAATCGTTCCCTTGAACTTTTGACAACGAGTTGAGGCTGCAAGGAGGATTTTTCAGTATTTATTTTCTTCTTTCCATTTTCTCAGAACAATTATGGTAAATTTGTTTATGTTGAATTCCATTTCTAGCATGAGCTAAATTTTCTTCATTCTAGGAAAACGATGTAACCTATTTCCGAACTATGCTTGATTGTCTATGCTAATTTAATGCAATTCTCTCTTTGTTTATCTGATTTATTCTGAATTTATTGCTTCTAATTAACTGGTCATTGATTAGATGATAAGCAATCTTGTGATTTGCTGTCAAAAGAGGGAATCATAGGGTAGATCTTGGATATTTCAGCATAGGTAAGTATAGAGATCGAAAGACTTGTATGAACCTATGTAGTAATTAAATCATTAGTCTTATTGCGTTCTTGATTATTGAATTTGCATATTCTTGTGTGAATTGATAACCAAGAGTCAATTCCAATTGACTATCGAAAGAGGCTTTTGGATGAATTAGAGATTTGCTAATAGACAAAAAAGATTTAAATTAAATTAGCTGAATGAGAAAAGCATAGTGAAGAAGTAGGTGAAATCGATTTCCTAGAAGTTTTCTTCCCATTAATTTGATCTTCCCAGTAACCCTCACATTAATTGCACTTCAAAGAAATTTTTGAACCTAACTTATCTCATAAAACCGATTCAATAAGAAAATATTACTCATTGCTTATAAACATGTCCAAGACTTTATCTAAAGGCAATGTGAGATTTATTCCTCAACACCCTCTTTTATATGCAAGCCAATATTTTTCTTGATCCTTATCACAAGATAAGCAGCGTGGTCCGCATTCTCCCAATGATAGACTTTAATATCATGAAGAAATTCATAAGCCTAATTTACCTTATAAAATCAGTTCAATAAGAAAAGATTGGTCATTATTTATAAACATTTCTAAGATCTCGTCTACTGTGAGATTTATTCCTCAGCAAACTTCTAGTTCTTTACTTTTAGCCTGGTTGGTTTTCTTCTGATCCAAAGTATCAACATTTCTATGATTATCTGTCACAATCTTATCTTGGCATATACAAAAGAAAACAACACATGGCAAAGGAAGCACGATGAAAAGAGCATTGAATTGCAAGTTGTTAACCGAACCGATATTTAGATCCCAAAGTTCAACAACTCAATCTTCATCAAAACAATAAGGATAATATGCATAAATTGATGAAAACCTTTCTCAACCAAATTTCACAACCACAGCACAAACTAATTTGAAAGTTCAAACCATTTGTTCCTTGATTAAATTCAAATCACACTGGGAAACATGTCATACATGTAACAACAACAGACAACAAATCCGCAGATGCACAGGGAAAAGAAGAAGAACACCATAGACATGAAACAAATACATTAGAGTTTCTTGGTACCTTAAAATCCTATGATCATTAGATACATGGAGAAATGGAAGAACCAAGAGACCATAACAAAGATACACATAAACATAGGCATAAATCATGATTGAGAGCATTAGGCGTAGAGCAATCCTACTCTTCATCTAGAATCTAGATTTTATCATCTTCAATCATGCCGATCGAAGTATACAATTAAGCGAGTTTAGTCAACTGAAAAGCCACTTAAAATGTACGTAAGATAAAATTAGAATCAATAACAACATTTATACTACGTATACAATGGAGAATCCGTCCACGCCCCGGAGACATGCCCATTCTCGCAGACATAAGCTCGAACAACCGGCTCACCATCGTCGTGGTACCCGAAACTCCGTCTCAAACAGAACGCGGAGTGAAGATCCCAAGTTTCTTTGCACGCACAGAACGCACAATTCACGTCGACCTTGCTCCTATTCCCATCGTTTATGGTCCTCCACACCCGGGATCTCTTGAAGTTCTTGAAAATCCCTCTGAAAATCATGTAACTCCGCTTCTCCTCAATGTGAACACACCCTGGCCAATCGCAAACGTACAAACAATCATCGCGGAACTGTCTCGCGAGGAGCTTACTCCCTTGCTCCCGGCTCAGATTCCAAACCCCAGAAGCCAAATGCGACCGCATACCCCAAGAGATTTTCCTCCTCTTCGGCACCGAGTATTCTCCCTCCACCGCAACAACACCGACATCGACAACAACGTCCTCTTCACCGTCAAAAACCTGAGGAACGTCTTGGGAATCCGAAAGGTTGTAAATAGTATCAAAATACAGGTCGTCATAGAGGGACCAGGCACAAGCACCTTCTGAATTGACGACCTCGTCTATATGATGGCTCGGGCATGGTTCGGTGGAGGATGGTGTTATGACAGATGATGGAGTCGGAAATGAGTCTCGGTAAATCTCGTCGGGTCCGAGTTCTCGTTCCAGACCGAAATCCGAGTTCTCAAGGAGCACGCCGGCGTGAAGGAGGCCCGGGCAGCAGACGGAGACCTTGTGAAGTGCGGCCCAGCCTGGAGGGCAGGAGGAGCTGGTGGCGGAGGAGGAGAGCAGATCGGAGACGACGGAGGGGATGGTGTTGGAGCACTTGTGCCGCCAACAAACGGTGCGGATGAGGGACGAGAACTTAGTGCAGACACAGGCAAGCCGGGCCCAGTTGCGCGGATCGTCTTCTAGCTTGAAGAAGATGTTGAGCACGACGTCTTCGGGGAGCTTTGAGAACAATATGTCCGTCATTGCTGTTGATAGCTAGGTTTCTCGAATCGGTTCTGGTGGATTTTGTGAAAGTATGTACGGATTTCTCGTGTATATGTGATAATGGGTAAGGATGTGCTTTGCTTACGATTGATATTTTCAGGGATTTACTCGGAGAGATTTGAATCGGGTTCTGGAGAGATTCGGAGAGAGAGAGAGAGAGCTGGGTGGCTGTGATTATTGTGCGAAAATGGTGGCGGAGATGAGTTTGTGAGAGCAGAATAGCGGTGTTTTTATGCTTTGTGATATGATGTCTGTGTGGACTTTACTGTTTCTGAACAGAATCATTTGTTATTATATTTGCTTACCTAATTTGGATTCTTATCTATTATTTTATTTTATTTCCTTACCTTTTAATGAGTAGTGAAATGTTTAAACTCTAATTTTTTATTTATTTCTTTGGGTTGGGCTGCAAACGCCAAGGTCAAAGGATTATGCTAATATTATAAATAAGAATTTTATTATATATAAATATAGTTATATATTAATTTGTATATTAATATTAATTTATTTATATTTAAAATTTAAATTAATATTATTTTTAATAAAATTTATTTTTTAATCAAATATATTATATTAATATATAAGTTAGTATATAATTATACTTATAATTATATTTTTTTTATAAATAAATAGGAAGTAATCTAGAGGGCCTGTTTCCCAAAGAACAAATTATAGAAATTAATGAGGTTGAAATTTGAATATCTTTTCAACTTTTCAATCATATATTCCTAAAATATCTTTGGTCCCCCCAATTAAAAAAATAAAAAAGTTAAAAGAAAAGGCAATAATTGTGAGTTTCTGTTAAGTTTGGATTGATTAATTAAAATAAAATATTTTATCTTATTTTATCTCAAATTTTTATTTTTATTTTTTTAAATTTTTATATAAAATATAATAAATAATTTAATTTTTTCAAATCTTAATACAAAATTAATAATAAAAAATTATATTATAATAATATTTTATTAATTACTATTCAAAACATCTCATCTTTTCTATATAACCAAACGGAGCCTTACTCTCTCTAATGTTATTTGCATTTATTGGAATTTTATGTATTGATATCATTGTAAAAATTTTAAAATAATAAACAATATTCTTACAAATTTATATTTTTATAATAATATCTTGGTTTAAAACATAATTTATAATTTACGAATTTATATTGTGAGCCTCGTTTGGATTGAGAGGTGATTTTATCTCATTTCAAATTATCTCATCTCATCTTATCTTATCAGTATAACTTCTTTAAATTTCTATATAAAATATAATAAGTAATTCAATTTTTTTAAATCTTAAAATAATAATAATAATATTTTATTCAATTTTATCTTTTATCTCATCTCATCTTATTTTAACTCTGAATTCAAACAAGTTAGTTACGAGAGGTTTGTAAAAACAAATTACGAATTGACATGTCTCATTGTAAAACATTTTAATATAGATAGATCCAATTGGAAAAGAGGAAAGGTAAATATGGGTCAAGAGAGAAAGATAGAATAATGAAGAGAGACAGTTAAAATATGAGTGGACTAACGTACAAATGAGATATAAAAAAACGAGGATAAGACATAAAGTAAAATAGATAAACCTAAAGAGAATGTAGAAGGCATCTATAAAAAAAAAGGAGTGAGCATTTACATAGGTGGACACTTTATTTCATACTCTATTTTCAACTTTTTCAATCTTCTCTATTTTCATCAAAATGAAGTTATGAGAACATAAAATCACTAGATATAGTAGGTTTTGCCCTTAAAAGATCATTAAATGTGTCTTGTCGAATTATGTAAATTTTGATATTTTTATTTATATTTCATATGTTATTTAATTCATGACCCTACCTCTGTCAAGTATCGTCATTCGACCGAAATATTGATCTTTAATCTTGACAAAAAAAAATTATATTAATATAATATATCATATAAAACTATATCAATATAATCTTGTTATTTTTATGAAATATCAGTCTAGCATTTGTTTATATATATATATATATATATTCATTCCAACATGGTGTTGCGAGGGGGGTGGGGAAGCGACCACACAAAATTATGGTATGGTATAGGAAGAGAAATGAGGGGCAGAAGGGGAAGGGAGGGCAGCACCAGCAAATTAGGAGTCACCACCCCATAAACGACGCTTCCACATCCACTTGGCTTTTCCTACGCCACAAATACAAAAATCTGTTTGACGTCGTCGTTGGCTTCACTCAATGGGGGCCATGTGCCTGCTGCCGTCTCTCTTGTCGCCTGCCTTGTCATTGTCATTCCATTATATAAAGTAGATTTTTTATATACAAACTCCCACACTACTTATTACATTTTTTTTATTTTTTTATTTTTTTAATTTACTCTTCTTAAATTAATTAATTTTTTTTTTCATACCAAATATTTTATAAAATAAAAAAATTAAAAAAAATATAATATGTAATATACAAACTTATGTTTAGAATTTTTCCAAATAAAGGCATTCATTTTCAATCTCGCTTGCCGATACCTATCCCACTGTTTTTGAATTGAAATTGAAGCATCTCGCCTGTTCACAGGATTTGACAGAACTGGACCCCACCAATTTCGATGACGTTTTATCAAATAAATAAAGATTATCGATCCACCCTTTCTTGAGACGGACTTTTTCTTTCTTTCTTTCTTGTAAGTTGTAACATTTTGACTACACTTTTCACTTCTCCTTTTATTTATTTATTTACGTGACTGTAAACATTGTACTGAAAGCTTTGTTATTTACCATAAAGTAATGGTTTTGACCTTTTTTTTTTTTATAATTAAAAAAGTGAATATTATTGAATTTTTATATTTTTTTTGTAAAAGAAATATTTAAAATAAAAAATAAAAGTACACTTTTATCTTTATCGGTTGGACCATCCGTCCCATAGCATTAGGACTGAAAATAAATCAGTCTGTTCGATAGCCCGCTCGGTACTCACTCGGTTAAACTCGAATCAAACTCAACACGTGAAAAAAAAAAAAAAACTCGTTCATTAAAATAGATACCCACTCAATTTGTAAATGACACATACCCGACAAAACTCGATTCAACTCAGTTAAGGCTCGTTTAGGCTCGCTCGTTTAGGTTTAAGTCGACTCGTTAGCTCAATTCGATTAAAATTCATTCATATATTGATAAATATATACATGCATATCAATATATACATACACTTATACATGTATATATGTATTAGCTAATAATATAAGCATACCACTTTTATAATTAAATATATAATATGTATTCTAATTACTTATGTCTATATAGTAAATATATTTCATAGGTATATTTTATAATTTGTATAATAATTAGTTGATAAAATTTAATAATTTCATATACTAGTAAGTGAAAACCATATATGAAATAGATATATGCTATTATATTAAGTGTATGTATTAATAATATTCGTAGGCATATAATATATTATTTTTTATAAATATCAACTAGTTAGATATTTATTATTTATAAATTTTTTAAAATTTTATAATTTAATAGAAGTTCTACTTGTTAGTTGTATAAATTCAATATTAGTTCTTTATTTATTTATTTATTTAATTTATTAATTATTAAATCTTATTAAAAAAAACAATTTAAGCTCGAGTTCGAACTCGTTTGTGAGACAAAATCCACAAACGAGCTCGAGCACGAGTTGAGATTTTAGTTTATCGAGTCGGGTTCAAATAAAGAATTAAAAAAAATCTCAAGTTCGGACTCGATCTTGAGTTCGAGTATTTTGAGTTGAGTCGAGCTCGACAAGTCAAAAAGGGGCTCCGCTTGGCTCGATTACAGCCCTATATAGCATCATCCTATTTGTTAAAAAATAAAAAAGTAGTCAACTTCCACATACCTTTGAGCCACATTAAACTTTGTGAGTCTATGATTCCATTGTTAAGCTAGTTTTGAACATTTTCATGGGGCTTCAGCGTGGGAGAGAGACTGTTCTAGTTGGTCGCCAAAAAATAGAGTTGACTTCTTCATGCATTTACAACTTAGCTTTGCAAAAAAAAATCGATACACCGTAA
Organism: Carya illinoinensis; assembly: GCF_018687715.1. Classification (NCBI taxonomy): domain Eukaryota; kingdom Viridiplantae; phylum Streptophyta; class Magnoliopsida; order Fagales; family Juglandaceae; genus Carya; species Carya illinoinensis. The sequence continues at coordinate 12,420,554 of NC_056759.1, read as the reverse complement.
ATAAACATCCAGACTGAAAAACTGTTTAGCATATCATATGTATATTTAGAGGTATACAAGAACCGACCAAACAGGTCGTAAACCGATAAGACCAACTGTTGAAGTATGGAACCAGGAAAAAATCGATCAGCGTGCGAGAAAAATTGAAAGAAAATCGACATCGGTGATTACGAAACGGCGCCGTTTCTAAATGAGTTAATAACTCCTCCACCACTCTTCTTCTTTCCTGCATCATCTTCTTCTGACTCTCAGTCTTTGCAACTTTTTTCTTCTTCTATGACTGACGATAGCGCGATGCTTCTTCATTTTTCCTCAATTACTCCTGCTTCATAGAAGACACCGATAGTAGACCGAAGACCATACCGACGCACATCAAGAACAATATAATCAGTTTTCTCTCTTCAAACCCTCAATTTTGGCCAGTTTAATAGACTCATGACAGGCATCTCCCCATACCCATCGGTGTACAGCCCTAATATATGTTGATGAAAATCTTGATAAAGAAAATATATATTCAGGAAATAAAATGCCAGAAAATTTCGATAATCAATTCCGAACAGTGGCCTTTGATAAAATGCTTTGAGCACCCTGCTGATGCAAGTGTAACATGTTCTCTTTTATTATTATTATTATTTTCTAATTGTTTAAGAGGAAAAAAACCAAAATAAAAATCTTTTAGCCCAGTAGAATGCGAAGCAGAGTAAGCCATTTTACAGCATCATGTAAAATCTCATGTAAAATACAAATATGGCAGATGTTTGAAGTTCCAATCTAACAAAGGATTCATAAAGATTTAAGAAAACATGTCGACAGTTTAAAATGCAACCACAAACTCCAGTCTGTTCTACTTATAATAGGCCTGCTATTGCCTGCCAAGCATAATTTCTGGTACAGTAACAGAAAAAGACCACGCCCTCATCAATGTTTCAGGGATTAACAGATCCGCTGCAATCAGATCTCACCTGCCAAAAAAGTTTGCAATCAGGATTCCAATAGAAGCTATCATTTTTTCTTCATAAAGAACAGCAAAAAGATGACGTTGACACAAGATAGTAATTCCATTCTATCAATGACAACAGGAAAAAAGAAATTAGAGATGAGGAGACCTGGATACGCTCTTGCTCTTGCTCTTGCTCCTGCTCCTACTCCTGCTCCTGCTCCTGCTCGGGCTCCTGCTTGTACTGCGTCTCTTTGGGCTTTTACTCTTATGTTTCTGACGCTGTAAGAGAATAACATCAATTTTATTGTCCAACTGTAATGGCATGTATACCCAAATCCAACATCAAGAATTTAAGACCAGCTATTGATTCAAAGGATAACCTGTTGGTTGAAACGGCAGGCAAGCTTTATACACATTAGATCACAATTTTTTCAGAATCATTTTTAAACATTTATTAAACTAGATGAGGCTCTAATAATTAAAATAGCCCAGTAAAATATCTGTCTCAGACAGTCCAGCCCACCCCTTGGATGGGGGCATGTCACAACTTATATTTAGTCTAACAAATAAAATGCTTACCAAAGGCACTGGAGATCTGGATCTTGAGCGGGATCTGCAAAAGTTCCAGAAACAACCCATTTTAAAACCCACATGTTCCTTTTACCAAATTCGATCCAAGAGCCTTGATGCCTCTTCCACGGAGTTACCATATCCAAATGGATACATGGAAAAGCCAAAAACATAATATATAGCAGTTCAACAAAACAAAAAATATCAGGCCAATTCATATAACTCCAGTCTATAAACATGACAAAAACTCATAGAGACAAGAAATCTTAATGAAAGTATCAGAAGGTATTTTCAAGACACCAGTGGACAGGGAAGAGAAATTTTCCCTACTGTACCAAAAAAATCCAGAGAGCAGCCTATTAGCTTGGCAAATGTTGGAGCAGAAAAGGAAAATGAAATCATCTCTACTGCTCATTGATGATGATATCCAAATCCCAATGCCACTTAGTTCACAGATATCCAGCTTTAAAATTGCAACCATGATCTCCTTTGTTCCCAATCTAGCACCCATGGACATTTGCAATGCTAAAAAAAATTAGAACAAAGGCACCACCAAGGTTTCAGAAGCTGCCCATCTAAAAAACAGCATACCTCCACAACCAAAAGAGTTGCAGGCAACAGAACCAAATCCCATCAAGATCCTAATATCCAATCCCCACTTTGCTGCATGTATCCATATCTAGAAAAACAAAAGGGGAATTTCACACAAACAAAGGAAAGAGGAAAAGTGATTGATGTACATTCGCTCCACCCCAACCTTTAAAGGCACAAATAATTAAGATATTGATGCAAAAGTAAAATGGCAAAAGGAACACGAAATCATGTCTGATAACCCCAAAATATTACTTGAATCATTAGTAAAATTTTCCAGGGCAACGCCAGTTCAAGCTGAAGAGTGAATAAGTATTTCTTCCCCTTAGCACTTGAAATTAGAGTTACAACTTGCATGAACGTCAACACTAACATACTTCAGTAATGATAGTGGAGAGTCAAGGATTGTAAACTCAGTGACGGACAGGCGAGCTAGGTGCAACAGAGTAAGGTTAGCCCAAACAATCGCAAAGATGCATTCAAAGAGTCAAAAACTGCAGTCAAGGACTTAATTATGGGATCCCAAGGTACTTTCTGCACTTATGAATGAATATTTCTGCGAACTAACTAAAAAGATGCCATCCCTTAAGGATGTCCCAAAATCCCCCAAAGAGATCAATAAAGCAGCCAACAAGATGGCATTGTCTCACGAATTTCCTCAATCTTTCAAGGAAAAGAGACCCATTAGCATCAAGCATGATAAGATCAATAAAACACACCCCCCCATATGGAGAGAAAAATACATACCCTGACATAGAATGGGACCTTGAACCAGGGCGAGAACGAGAAGCAGACCTTGACTGCAATCTAGCAGGTGAACGGTGAGAAGATTTGGCTTTTGGAGACTTGCTGCATTACAATCAGAGAATTAGCAAAAAATAATTATGGACTTACCAAGACATCTATGACTTTACCTCTTGCTCTTGCCCCGACTAATACTTCTGCTACGACTACGACTGCGGCTATAGCTCCTGCCTCTTGAATAAGATCGACCACGACTAGGGCTCCTAGAGGCATCCCTCTTTGAATCATATTCCCTAACCTGTAAACAAATACAACAATAATCAAAGACGACATGCACCAAGAGGTAAAGTGAAATATTCAAAAGTATCTAAGTTAATACATACACGAACATATCCCCGAGAAAATGCATTCCGAAACTCAGAGTCATCAAGTTTTTTTACCTGCAGAAAGAGGAGTAATAATTCAGAAAACTACCTACTTAATCCTGATTGAACTCAACTTCTGGGGAGATCATTCATATTGTTCATTGGCAATCATAAAAGAGATTTCACGTACTGCATACTTCATGTCTTCATAGTTTGTGTAATCCACAATCCCTGTTGTGCCTACAAAACAAACATTACAGACATTTAGAAAGGAATTTTTTTTTTTGATAAGTAACATTTAGAAAGGAAAATTAAATCCCACATGTTTTCTTCCGAGCTCTTAGCTCAAATACCAGTATCAAGTAACAAACCTAAAACAACAAAAAAATCATAATCAAAATAATTGTAAATGTGTATTTTTGTGTGTGTGAATACATACATATGCAACAATCCCAAAAGCCCATCACTCCTTGTCCCAAATCTAGGTATAAAATGACAACTTCATTAAAAGCAAGGAATTTGGCACAGCTCCCATAGGATTTAGAAATTTCTTAACTGCATACCAACTTTTATCCAGAGGGATAACCTGGAATCTGGATGTAGTGTAAAGTAAAACTTGACAACACAAGATTAAGCCCTCTCTCTCCCTCCCTCCCTCCCTCCTGGGGTTCTACCACAACTGTAAGCTGTTTTTTCCCCTTTGAAGTTCATTTCCTTTGCTCTTGAAAACCCAGGTTCTTTCATCATGCACTAAATGTGTCACAGCTTGTATTTTTCTTAATAGTTGGTTGAAATAGTTTTTTTTTTTTTTTTTTCTTTCTTTTAGTTTATACTCTGGTTACTGAGAAATTGCGGATAGAAATAAAAGGTGTAATTGTTGCTCAGAAATTGATTTCATAGGCTTAACTTGAAGAAATCATTGCTGTTGGCACATTTTTCGGGTTGGGGGTTTTGTGTTCCGGAGTTCTACCACAGCAAATGGAAGATTTAGATATAGAATAAAGGCTGTGTTGTAGTGTGGCAAAACATTGGGCTGTGAGAAGGGGAGGAACCAATGATTGAAAAACTAACCTTGAGTGTGGTGCAGCGGAACTGGATTGTGAAGACAGAGAATCATTAGATTGATAAGGAGGAGGAGAAAACTGAGATTACACTGCTAAGATACGGTGGTTACAACAATGAACATGTGAATGGGAGACAGCAGTGACAATGACGAGGGATGGTGGTTGCAGGTTGAGAGATTGAGAGAGGAATGGCAACAAGATCGAGTGAGAGAAAGATTGAGAGCGTTGGGAGAAAGCAACTGAGATTCAAAAGTGGGCTGTGATCTTGGGTGGTCAAGCTTGCATAGTAAGAAATTGGGTGATTGACGTGTTAGCCTCTCATTTGAAGGTGTAAAATGGCCATCGACACCAATCCAGACCAAAGAGGAACTATTATCCAGATCCTTCACCCATATTGTAAAAAGGTAAGATGGTAAAGATCAATAGAAAACTAGAACCACCAAAAACTAGAATCATCTCAAATTTTGACACCACCACTATGTCATTATAAACTTCAAACAAGACCATTAGAATTATCTGTCTTACCACCGTTCTCACGGAAAACTTGGGAAAAACAAACATCGCCAGCTTGTCGCATGTGGTCCTGATACAAGACATCGATTAATCAAAATTAAAATTTCAGAAAGTGTTTTGCTACTAGCAAGCCAGGTGTGTCAACATACCACTTGTCGTGGGACCCATTATAGTTATAAACAAGTTAAAACACCAATACTTTTCATCATTGTGGGACCCACTTCAGGTGTGTTTGAAGTGTGAAAAAAAAACAGGCTTGCAAATAGATTTTTTCTTACCAACTTATCCACACTAATGCTCACCTTAAGGTCTTGCCATGAAGCAGAAGAAGGCAATCCCGTGACAAGCACTACATGGTGTAACAAGAACAACTTTGTTACTTCAGAAGACAATATATTCCAAATACACTACAAAATAAGAGTATTGAATAATGTACACACCACGAAATTCAGAGCGCCTGGATACTCCACCACGTCCACCACGCCCATTGCTATGACTACTATGACTGCCATGACTACTGTAACGATCTCTTGATGATGGATGTCCACGGCCACCATGTGCAAGTTCCACCTATAAATATATGAGAACATACAAGATAAGCAAAGCCACGTGGATATTATACTCAAAGTGGTAACATATGTACACATAGAAGACTGACTGACACGTAGCCGATGCCCGTCAAAATCATAGCCATCACGACCACGAATAGCATCCTCAGCGTCTTGAGCATCTTCAAACTGTAAAAAATAATGTTAATAATGGGGAAAAAAAGTAGAAACAAAGAAACCATATCAATTCAAGAACTTATCAACTCACCTCAACAAATGCATAACCTGGGGGCCTTGGTGGTACCTTCAGATCAATGTGGGCTACGCGTCCATACTGCATTTGCAAAGATCAATTCTTCTAATTAATCAAGACGAAAGTATACAACTTATTCAAATCCATTTGCAACTCACATACATCAATCTTTAGAAAAAACTACATAATCGATTTGCAACTCATATACATCAATCTTTAGAAAAAACTACATAAAATATAACTCGGTGCATTTAGACCTCAACTGGGTATAAGCTATATGAATTCTTGACTAGTTGCCTTACGTATAAATCCTATGGACTTTCAGTTCAGATTCGTTGAACAAGACAAATTCATACGCTTCGCATTTACATGTTTATTCGGCCCAGTATCGTGAAAAACTAAAGGCACGTCACATATAAACCAGTCCAAACAATTACAATAAAACCGAAGTTACCTTGTGAAACAAATCCTCCACTTCTCTCTCGCGAATATCGGCAGGAAGATTGCCGACATAGAGAGTTCGGCTCGCACGGCTACTCATTCTTTCCTAAGACAAAAATGCATCTAAATCTATAAGCCCAGGAAATTGAAGGTAAAACCATGCAAAAGGAATAGCAGTACAAAACAAAACGGATCCAATGGGTTGCTAAAAAAAAAAACAGCACAAAAATTGCAAATCTCAGATTTTCCGTAATTTAGGACCCAACTGAAAAAAAACCTGAGTCAGGTAAACCACAATAGAGAGATGACTAGCTTAGAGAATAAGCGAACATCAATGAAACAAAAGCATCGCGAAAAGGACAACTCGAAATTCATAATTTGGTTTTCTTTTTCGATTCATGCCCTTTCTCAACTATCAACCAGGGGAACGTGACCTGCGAATCAGTGTTCCTAGGGTGTCGAAGATGGTGGATGAGAGAGCTAATTACCTTGAAAGCGCAAAGTTGACAAAAAGCTGCGAATAGGGTTTATGACTGGGGAGAAGGAGGGAACTCAGGGAAAGGCTCACGGGCAAGACGACGCAGGATAAAGTAAACAAACTGCGGTAGGGATGGGCAAAGATAACGTGTTAACCAAATGTATGTTCATCTTGTATGTCTCATTATCATCGCCATCATATTACAACTTACCAGTACCATCTCACGTTTCTATTGAAAAAACAGTACAATTCCAAGTTTTCCGACAAAGTGCTGATGCTCATAAATTTATAAATTAATATTTGATTTATTTTATAATAAAATATAATTTTATAATTTAATTTAATTAATATTAAAATTGTTGCAAATTTTCATTCGAGTTATCTATCTAATTTTATATTATTAAACTTTGTATATCCTGCACCGTACAAAGCGTGTCACCTTGTGCTATTTCCCGATTCACATTTTGACAGCCTTGCTTATTCCCGATGGCATGCACCAAAGCCTATCTTATTCTTTGCAAGCTGTGTAAATTTTGCAAATTCCTTACAAATCTTGATAATAGGATTCAGGACTAACTTTCCCTGATCACCAACAATAATAAAGGTAACAGAGTAGAGTGTGCTTAGTGAGTGTATATTCATTACTCAAAACTTGATTCACCAAGAAAATCAGATTCCAATATGCATCCTGAGCAAAAGAGTTTATCCTTTAATCTGTCTCATTGCCCGTGCCTAGGAAGTGCACAGCATCCAGAAGAAACAAAAAACAGAGTAACATAATCAAGTTCTGAATAATACATCTTGGTACAATTTTTATTCTCGAGTCCAAGAAGAAGATGACCAATTACAGACTAATGATGATGTTTATCAACACTCTCTTTACCCTCCTCGGGCTTCCGTGAAGCCGCTCGCAGCTTACGTTGCTCCTCCTTGTAGATCCGGTTTCTTCGTTGGAACTGCAATAAAGTTCCAGATAATGAGATTCAAAAGATAACACAAACTGAGATGATAGTTGCCAGTATATATCACATTCTTGTTTCATTGCTTTTGGCATGCATTTCCTCCAAGGTAGTTAAAATCGTCCAGAGTATTTTTTTTCATTTCAGATATTAAGATTATATAGCAAATCAACAAACCATTAAACATTTACAAAATACAAGATGCCATGAGACCTGCATAACATATAAGAGGGTTATTGGATCAAAGTCTTGTCTAGATGTCTAAGTAGAGCTAATGGTAGTGTCTCCCGTAATTTTACATTTTAGGATTTTGCTGTAATCTTTGAATAAAGAATAAAGTAGAACCTAATTATTGCTTCTTATTGACTTTGAAATAATTTTTTTTGATAGGTGACTTTGAAATAATTTTGACAGTCTTCAATTGAAATATCAGAGTCTTCGACTGAAATATTAGTGTATCCCTTAATACAAAAAGTCAAACAATAAAATTCTTCCAAGTAATTTTCACCTTTTAGTTTTAACCTTTGAATGGCATATAAAAGTAAGCATTGGCTCTCCCTAATTTGCCTATGTATTTCACGTCTCTATTTCCGCTTCCTTCTAGCATGTACAACCGCTTAGGGAAGCTACAATGAGACTTCCTTCCAGGGTGGGATTAGGTGATATGTCAAATTTCACCTGGTCAGCCGAGCCAAAGTATGTTCCCCTGTCTATTATGGTGGTTTAAAGTATTTTCCCGTCTATTATGGTGGTTTAGGAGTTTGAAACCTACAATTGTTTAATCATGCGCTATTGAAGAAGTGGTTTTGGCATTATCAAAATGAGAAGCATTCTGGAGAGCAGTTATAAATACAAGTGTGTACTGTGTAGAGTGGGAGGTAATCCATGAGGTACAAGGACCTTATGGGGTAGAATTATTATTATTATTTTTTTATATAAGTAACTTTTTTTTTTATATCTTTGGGTGTCCGGGGCAGCTTACGCGCACCTCGACTAATCCCACCGGGCCTTGAAGTTAACGGCCAAGTAAACCTCCAGTGACCTTGAGGGGACTCGAACTAGTAACCACTGGGGAGCAAACCCAAGGCCTGACCAATTGAGCTACCCCTCCAAGGCCTTTTATATAAGTAACTTATGGGGTAGAATTATGGAAAAGCATAAGAAAAAATGAGGAAAGTTTTCTAACAAAATTCTTCTACTCATCATTCCTACACCACACACTGCACTTGATTTTTATTTTATTTGTTTTATTTTTGCTAAATTTTCTTCTACTCATCATCCATACACCACACATTTGGTAAAGGAAAAAAATTAAAAAATATAAATAAAAAATCATGTGTGACATGTGGTATAGGGATGATAAGTAGAATTTTTCCTTCTAATAATGTTAGATTTGAAGCAAGAGATGGAGCCAGTATTAGATTGACATGATGTGTGGTGTGGTGTGTGGTGGGAGGTCTCTCAAGGAAAGCTTTCAGGAATATGAATAGCATTGATCGTGATAAGGATGCTTCTGTGGTAGATCAATTGGAGATATCAAGTGATCTCCCTTAGTAGAATGTTAGCTTCATCAGAGTAGCTCGTGACTAGGAGGTTGAAGCCTTTACCATGTTCTTTAATATGCTAAACTCCATTAAGGTGGAGACAAACTCCTTTGGATATTCAAAATTTGTCTTTCTATATATCTTTAGTCCTCATGATAATAATCCATTTTTCTGGAAGGGTATATGGAGGTGTGATAGTATAGGTCATGTGATTTGAGAGCCTTCCATTGGAGCGTTATACTTCAAGTGTCACGGTATGGAAGCTTCGATGTTTACATGGAAGATTTTGGTCCTCTATAGAACCATTTTATCCCCAATAAGAGCTTTTAAAAAGCGCACGCAACATGTGCTATCCAAGTACACATAACCTATCTCAAAAGAGAAAAAGATATAAGATAAACCAATTGAGATCCATACAAGCTGTCCAAAGGAGGATGGTATTGAGAAAAATTCTTTAGCTCCTCCATCATCCATTTGCAATCTTCAAAACTTCTTTTGTTTGTTTCCCTCCAATTACACCATATGAGGTAAGTGGTAACTATTTTCTACATTGTTGTAATTTGTGGGCTACCGCCTAGCCCTTTAAGCGTCAAAAGGTCCACTATTCATTTGAGCATGACCCATTCTAAACCAACTCAGCTGTAAAAATCATTATGCAAAACACTAGCCAACTTGAAATGAAGTAAAAGATGATCCATGGACTTCTCACTATTCTTATCCATGCAGCACCAGTCACTTGCAATAATTTGTTTTTCCATACATACAAGGTGAGAACTTACCTAGGGAGGCTGTCCATGCAAAAAAGTAGCTCTCGAAGGTACCTTAGTCCTCCTGTGATACCCCATTCTGATAAATTATAAGGGTAGATGGTGTGTAAGGTCCCATATTCCTTGGGAATGAGAAGTTCTTGCTCTAATAGCTCTCAAGGTCTAAGACAAAGGGATCTTTTGTCCCTATTCCTTTTTGTCATTGTCATGGAGGCACTTAGCAGAATGATTTCAGCCTTGGTTAATAGTGGGTTTGTGGCTGGATTCTTGGTTGGTGACCCCAATAGGGGTACTCTTAACATTTCACCCTTGTTGTTTGCAAATGATACGCAGATATTTTTGTGAGGCAAAACAAAACCAGATTCAAGCATTGAGGGCACTTTTACGTTGTTTTGAAGCGGTATCCTATTTGAAAGTGAACGTCAACAAGTCAGAGTTGATGCCAGTTGGTAATGTTCGCAACATCCGACCATTGGCTAACACTCTTGGATGTAAGGTCTCCGCTCTTCCCATGAATTACCTTGGTCTTCATTTGGGGGTAGCCTCAAAGGCTAAATCAATTTAGGATACGATAATTGAGAAGATTGAATGTAGAGTGGCACATTGGAAGACATTGTACTTGTCAAAAGGTGGTAGGATCACTTTAATCAAGAGCACTCTATCTAATTTACCAACTTAATTCTTATCTTTATTCCCAATTCCAGCAAGTGTCGCAACCCGTATTGAGAAACTTTATCATGATTTTCCTTTGGAGTGGTTTGGGGGATGATTTCAAAGTCCAACTATTTAAGTGGGATAAGGTATGCTCCATAATCTCTCCTGGTGGGTTGAGAATTACAAATTTGAGGATTTTCAATCAGACCCTACTTGGGAAATGGTTGTGGCGATATAATATAGAACTGGAAACTTTATGGAAGTTGGTGATTAACTTCAAATATGGAGGTTTTTGCTCGTCACACTAGACTTGTGTTGGGAGATGGCTCTAGAATAAAATTTTGGTGCAACTTATGGTGTGGAGATAACTAGAGACAACACCCTTAAGGACTCATTCCCTTCAGTTTCCAAGATTGCATGTGAGAAAGAAATTTCAGTGGCTGAATTTATGGAGATATCTGGTGACCTAGTCCCATGGAATGTGAATTTCACTAGGGCGGCCCAAGATTGGAAAGTTGGCAACTTTGCGGATTTTTTTAGTCTTCTGTACTCCATGAGACTGAGCACTCAAGGATCTGACATGTTATGGTGGATACCCGCAGGAAAAGGTACATTCTCGGCTCACTCTTTCTATAAGTCTCTCACACAATCATAGAACAATCATTTTCCACGGAGAAGGATTTCGCGTAATAAGGCGCCTCCCAAAGCTGCATTTTTTGCTTGAACAGCTTCTCTTGGTAACATTTTTACCATGGATAACTTACCGAAATGCAGGGTGATTATAGTGGTGAGACTGTGGAGTATAGAAGTGGTGAGATTGTGGATCATCTTCTACTGCATTGTGAGGTTGCTAGAGCATTAAAGGAAGATGCATTCAGCAGCTTAGAGCTAGCCTGGGCCTGCCACAGTGGTTGAACTTTTGGCTAGTTGGACAAATTTAGGAGATATTCCACAAATCACAGATGTGCAGAAAATAGTTCCTATTTGTATTTGATGGTGCTTATGGCAGGAGCGCAATGACCGGATGTTCGTAGACAAGGAGCACTCATTAGAGGAGCTTAGATTATTTTTTGTTAGAACATTATTTCTATGGGCCAAAGCGGTAGATTTTAATGGCCTTGGTTTTCATGATTTTCTTTTATCCATTTCTTCTTCCTAAATAGGTGTTACCTCTTGCATACCACCTTATGTACTTGGGCTATGCCTATTCTTATTAATACAATTGTCTACTTATCCAAAAAAAAAAATGATCCTTACAAATGTGTTTCCTGGTATGCCTACTTTTTTTCCTCTCCATACTCCTACGCAAGGGCAAAGAAGCCAAATCAAGGTGGATAAACACAAGCCATTAACTGAAAAATGGTAAAATTTCCTCGTAAACTTTCAAGTAATAAGGGATTTCTATTCTTTATAGAACACAACAATGTAGGTGCAGAACAAATGAACAACTCAGAAAAATTAATTTCTCTGTGAGAGGCTGGGCATGTCAAAGCATACAAACATTAATTAGTTTTTCATTTCTTCAATTGACCGGCTAAAGTAGGCTTCCCATAAAATGCTTCTCAAATTTCAGAAATACTGTGAAATGACTGATAAAATAAAAAGTTCTCCCCTTTCGATTCAGAAAACCCCTGACCCACATAACATGTGGCAAGATTGGGAATAATGCCAAACATACTCAAGAGTCCACACTTCAAAGGATATACGAGCTAAAATATCATTGGAATTTGAATCAAAGGCACCCATTCTGGGGTTTAAACGACAAATCAAGCATAAATTAATACTCAGGCAAATCCAGCCAGTTGATCTAGGGCTTTGCACTCTTATTCGACTATGGAAAGGGGGATCACGATGGGCAATATTTGATAAATTAACTGGTAGAAATAGAAAAAGGGAAAACCTCTTTGGAGTGGTGGAGGCACTCGAGGTAGTCTTCGCGGAGGAGAGCACAGTCCTTTGGCTCACGGCAGCGGGACATGCACTCGCTGAAGTCCACCCAGAAATCGTAGCATCGGCCTTTGTGACCTGAGATTCCCCAACCCGACGCCATTCTCTCAACAGTCTCTCTCTGTCTCGAACGTGGCTTTGAGATCGCGTTATGGGTAAAAGCAATCCCTCTACCCTTGGAGGCTCTAGCCGGTAATTTGCTTGCCAAGTAAAATTATTATTTATTTACTTTTGAGTAACGCTTCTCCTTTATTTAATATTTTTTTATTATTTACTGATAAAAGAAATTACTATTAACATATTGATATTTTTTATATTTTTTAAAAGCATTTAAAAATATGGATAAGAAGAATTTTAAAAATGAATTTTGCTTAGTGACATGCCTAGCCGTCATTGTTGGACGGCATCTTAGCAGAACTTTTACTTTTTAGTTTTCATATATGGCATTTATATAGTTGAATTGAAATAAGATAAATTGAAATGAGAGTTAAATAAAATATTTTTTAATATTATTATTATTTTAAAATTTAAAAAAATTAAATTATTCATTAAATTTTATATAAAAATTTTAAAAAATTATAATAGTAAAAGAAGATAAAATAAAACATTTTTTACATCCAAGCTACTGAAGCTAGGCCTTAGACGGCCTAATAAATAATAATTGGCCTAAATTACCTTTTATGGCAAAAATGTCTCTACGACTCATGCATTTACTACTTCTTTTTAGGACATAAAAATATTTAACTCTGTTGATTATTAAAATTTACTAGGCCGATAAGTGAGCCGGTCCATATTATGGGTGAAAAAAAATTAATAAACTGGTAAATTGAACTGGATTAAACCGGTTTATATATATATTTTAATTTTTTATATTATATATAATATATAAAATAATTTTGTATTATACAATAAATTACTAATTAATATAATATTAAATTTTAAAATATTATATCATTTTGTTTATTGTATTAATAGTTATATTAATATTATATAGAGCATATTAATAGTTATACTAATACTATATCACTATATTATATCATTATATTATATATTATAATATATCATTATAGTCTATAATATAATTATAATATATATTATAATATACTACAATATATTATCACTATAATATTATATACTATAATATCCTATATTATATAATATATAATATAATACATTAAAACTGGTAAAACCAGACCGAACCAGACTGAAAATCGATAAAACCGGAATACCGGTTTAAGAAGGTAACCAGTGCGTAATTAGTTTTGAAAAATACAAAACCGGTACATACCGGTTTAATCTTAAATTTTGTTCAAAACCAGATCGAACCAGATCGGTTACACCCCTAGTCCATACGATTGCTCCACCAATTCTCATTTGATTAAACTTGAACCGAGCTCAACTCATGAGAAAAAAACCCAATCGTGAAAGCAGAAATTTACTCAATTAGTAAATAACACATACTTAATTAAATTCGACTTAACTTAATTAAGGCTCACTCGTTCATACCCAAGTCGACTCGCTAGCTCGACTTAATTAGAGTTTTCCCATAAATCATTGAATATATATATATATATATATAATTTATTTCTATATATTAATATTCTTACACACACATATTTGCTTCTATACATATTAAATTTAAGGACCAAGCTACTATGCTGCCCAGCAGTAACAAAATAAAAATTTATTTTCTCTTTTTTCTTTTCATATTTTTTAAATATATTTAAATATTTTTAAAAAATATATATTAATATATTAAAAATCACTTACTTAATCATTAAGTTAAAAAAATTAAAAAAATTATTTTTATTGAGTAGTAACTTGAGTGGTACATTTGAGTGGGCATATTAGCTTTTTCCTAAATTTAATAACATAAGCATAGTAACATTTATAATTAAATAGTCCTTCTATCCAGCTGCCTACTTCGCACATTACCATTATTTTTATTTTATTTTTATTCTTGTAAAACTAATTAAGTTCTTTTACTCAACATCCCCTCCACCTCATACTTACTAAGGGAAAACAAATAAAAAGATCAAAAAAAAAAAATTAAAAGTAGGTGGGTAGTGCAAGGATGATAAATATAATTATTCATAATTAAATACGTAATATGTAATCCAAATACTGCCTAGTCATTTGTACCTATATATTGAATACACTTCATAATTATATATGTTAGTTAATTAAGTACTTAGTGATTAATTATAGTAGATATTTTATAATATGTGTAATAGTTAGTATATAGTGGTAGTTTCATATACTACAATGTGTATAACCATATAAGAAATGTATTCCTAAAGATGTAATAATTTTATAATCTTCTATATTAGTTGTAAAAATTTCATTAGATTTAATATTTGGTTTTGTAATTAGGAATTTTTAATTGTTCAATTCATTCAAAACATAAATAAAATATATATAAAATATTGCAAACAAAACTATTCGGCTCGGCTTGAGCTCGTGTTTCATCAAGTCGAGCTCGGCTAGACTCAGCTCCTTGAACTCAAGTTACTTGAGTTCAAATCGACTCGATAACCCAAAAGCTCAACTCGACTCGGATTGATTACAACTCTAAAGTTTACAGAATATTAAATCAACAATTATTAATTTTCTTTAAATGTGACGTCATTGATAATAAGATTTTAATGAATAATTTAAACGAATGTAATTATTTATACAACCTTGTGTTTTCTATACAATAACTCAACCAGTTTTTTTTTTTTTTTTAATTCAAACTGTAGGGTTTAACACAATGGATTAAAAGCTACTAGCCTCTCATTCTAATGTCTCCAAATTTCTATTTTCATTAGAATAATAATATTCAATAGCGTCTACGTTTAAATCATCGCGATGTTAAAATGACTATTAAATCATAGCGATGCTTCAAATATAGGAATGATAGATATACGAAATACGTTCTATACATTTTAAACATAACTCAAGTCATATATCTATCTTTCTTAAGACTTCAACTAAAATATCCCCATTGATCACAATCAATATGGCTTAGTAATTACTTGTTTTTATTATTATTTTTTTTTTCAAGAAACTTGCATTGAATTAAAAGAGGGAATGCAAGATGAGAGGGTGGGGTACCCTCACAAAAATCCCCTTACATAAATTGCAATGCATATAGTAGAAAATAAAAATAAACGGGCAATGGACCAATAAATTGAACCTAAACCCTTGTTCCTTGGCCAAGCCAAGGATCGGACCGTTACAATAGCGATTATAAAATCCAAATGATGGATTTGTCGAATGTGGTTGTAATCTGTATCCATGAAAGGAGCCCTACAGCCATCTATTCCAGAGTCGTTGATGAAGTTCTTCATGTCCTTTTTTCTTAATTTCTCGATTAGGAAAAGATGTAATGTAGCAAGATAACTAGAATCGGGAAGTTCCGGTCGCCAACAGCCTTTTGGAGGAACGTCTGGTGGATCCGACATCTATGCTACATGCACTAGTAGGGATGGAGAAGAGAGACTGAAATCTGAAGGTGAGGGATCCAACCATGCCGTGCGTGTGGTGGCAAGAGGCCAGAAGAAGTGCCAACGCATCAAAAAGCTGCCTGAATTGGCGGCGTGTGGATCACGAGTCGATCATTTGTCATCTCCTCCATCGGGGTTTTGAAGATTGGTGGTTGGCGAGCACAACGTGAGGCACAGGTGGTAGTATGTCGGCCAGCAAGTGACAAATTGGACATCTTTTATCTAGTGGAAAAAGAAAGAAAAAAATAACAAAAAATAAAAAAAAACTACTATGTAGTGGCTGAGAAGGAGATGGAGGAGTGAGCTCCTCCCTCACCTCAAGCGAAGGTTTACGATAGGGGGTCAAGTATTTAGAGAGTCTCTGAGACAGATACATAAAGAGAGAGAGGGAGAGGGAGACCAGAGAGAGAAGTTTTAAGTCTATGAGTGATATGACTTGTTTTAATTTGTATGTACAATAATGATATGTAATTAGTAAATGTCCAATGCTCCCCAAGATTTCAGATGTTTGCTCCAATGTTGAAGAATGTACATGATAGATCTCCTTATTCAAAGTTTGTGACAAAAATTTTCACCAGTTATTCACATTTTCTTTACCGCAACAAACTATTTCAAAGTATCATTAGGGGTGGGCAAAAAATCTGGCAACTCCGATTTTGGCCGACACCTGCTTAGTCTTCGATGGAGTTGTAAAATTCAGACTTTAGAGTTGGAGTTAGAGTTGTTGTGAAAACAATGGTTTGATTGGCTCCGACTTTCGAACTCTAACCTCGGCCATTTTATTTTTTTCTAGATATAAAACGACGTAATTTTACATCTGATACACTGAATTGCTATTGAATGAAACGACATTCCATTTCAAGTGGAATGACATCATTTGGATGCTTACTATTGCCTAAAATAGGGGACCCCTCTTCTCCCCCTCACTTTCTTGAACCCTTTCTTCTCAGTGAGTTCTCTCCTCTCTTATCTTTGCACTTGTGCACTGTCATGACAACATTGCCCATCCTAGCCCACCATGGAAAGTAGTCTCTAGTGCGACTCTGTAAGCCCATTTTTATTTATTTAATTGATTTTATTGTTTAAAGTTGCTTACTGCCTAAGATTTGAATCTTTTAGGTTTGTTTTTATTTTTATTTTTTATTTTAGGTTTTGAAGATTTGGGGGCAGCTTTACTCTCAACCCAGGTGTTTCCTCTCTCTAGCTTTGTTTGTCTCTCTCCACTGAAGATTTTCAATCTTTTAGAGATAAAGACTCAATACTAGAATGTCTAAACTTCTTTCTTAACATTCTTGAACGCAAAAACTTGTTTAATATTTTTTTTTGTTTGGTAGCTGAGAAAATGTGAGATCAATACTAAAAAGTTCTAGAATTATGAATCTTTTGGATTTTATGTGAATTGAGTATCTATAATAGTAAAAATGTGGCATTTTCAGCACTTTGTACATTTTAGGCAAATAATTGCAAATTAAGTTTTATAATGATCACGACACATTTTAGAATCCTTCATCAGCCCTCCACAGTCTATTACCTTTTAGGTTTTTAGGCATTGCTTTGAATTTCATACCATACCGGCCGGTATGGCCAAAATATGTCGTACCGGCTGGGTAGCCAATACAAAGAAGATCATTGTTTCGTACCGGTCAGAATTTTGGTCGTTTTGGCCTGTACCAGTCGATATTTCTGCCTTTACTTTTTTTTTTTTTTTTTTCAAAATACAAACTCATTTTTTGACATCTAATTCAGACTAGGCTATTTATAATTTATATATATGTATTTATATATATAATTTATTCATATATCAACTAGTTTGAAATGACATTCGAAACGGTACCGGTACCAAAATATTTTGTTCCAATGTCTTGACTAGTACAGTATTCAAAACTTCGCTTTTAGGGCATGAAAGGCATATGGATGGGCCAAATATATCTTGGATGCAAATTGATTTTATATGATACAATATAGCTAATTACAAGTAATTCCATGAACTGCCTTTAAATATTTGGTGAGTTTTTTCTAGTTTGTTTAGTTTAATTTGATGCAAACTTAATAAATGTGAACATTTAGGTATGTGGCCAGAAGAATATTTATAAGCCCCAAACTATGAAAATTTGCAAACTTCATTTTTATGATAAGTTTTATTGAATTTTGAATTCTGAAATGTTATTACGTCTTCTTAGAATCCTCCATCAGCCCTCCACGGTCTGCACACTTTAGGCTGTAGGAATATGTCTATAAAAGCATTTTTCTTTGTAATTGAAACTTGTAAGTTTCTTCATCATTCTTATAACTTGTTTTTTTTTTTAAAAAAAAAAAAAAAAAATTGGATATGGATATAAATGCTACATCTACTCTGGGCGATCGTACACAAGGGGATACTTCAGTTCCTACGCCGACTATAGGTACTTCCACCGTTAAACCTATATGTGCAGCTACGTCTTGTTCAAGTAGTTGATTACTTGAAGATCACAAAGATGATGTTATTCCTAATGAGTTAGATGAAGTGGAGCATCATGCTGATCAACCACCACAACCTAATAAGAGAAGACGGTGGACATGGGACCATTTCACCAAAATTGATGGTGATTGTGAGAGCCTGCAAGCAAGGTACGACATTTTTCATAGCACATATGAATTATTGTGTACGGTATAAGATACACAAGGGGTTGATGGCCGAAGATCAAATGAAGCTAAGTTACAAAATAACAACGGCCATTGATGGTACTAAAAAAAAAAAAACCCATCAATCCTTCCTTACAACAAGAAGAGAGTAAGGGAGTTGTTTGCAGCTATGATTACAACAGATGAGATGCCTTTTTCTCACCGTTGAGAGACAAGGGTTTCGTAATTTTGTTTCTAATCTTGACTCTTGATTTTCCATTCATTCACGATATATGATCATGAGAGACTGTTTAAAGATGCATGTCAATGAAAAGGCACGTATGAAGTATATGTTTATTAGCACTGGACAAAGAGTTTCATTTACAACTGATACATGAACGTCAATTCAAAACTTTAGTTATATGTGTATAACAACCTACTTCATTAACAATGATTGGAAATTGCATAAGCGAATTTTGTGGTTCAAGCAAATTAAATATCACAAAGTTTCATCTATTGGAAATGAGTCGGATGATTGCTAGACCGATTAGGGGATTAAAAAATTTCTTACCATCACAGTTGACAATATCAGTGCCAATGACAGTACAATTAATTGGTTTAAGCGAAATTGTGTAGTGAAAAAAGATACAATTCATGACAATGAGTTTATATATGTTAGATGATGTGCTCATATTATCAATCTCATAGTCAATGAGGGTCTAAAGGAAGTTGATGAGTCAATTATCAAGATATGCAATATTGTCAAGTATATGAAGTCTTTCCCCCAAAGGCTTGACAAGTTTAAGTCTATAGTCGAACGACTAAAAATCCCATGTGATTGTATGTTGCCTTGGACGTTTCCACTCGATGAAACTCGACATACACGATATTAAATGTAGCGTAAAAGTATCGAAGCACCTTCAAGATGATAGAGATCAAAGATAGAGGCTTCTATCATACTTTGTTGGAGGACACAGAGGGAAGAATGAGGCTCAAACTACCATACACTATGGTATGTCAGCTTTTAAAATTATTTTATGATATCACTGTTTGCATATCTAGTAATTCAGATTGTACTATAAACATATACTTTGAGGAGCTTTTGATGACCACTTGCAAAAGAGTTTTGAAAGCAATGTCAGGTTGTTAAATGGTATGGCTATGGGGATCAAATACAAATATGATAAATATTGGGATAATGTTGAGGAAATAAACAAATTATTATTTGTGGTTGCGATTCGTGATCCTCGATATAAGTTCGTTATTGTAGAGTTTTGGATTAGAGACGTCCTCAGTAATGACAATGTTGATTAGTTCATTAGAGTATTGAAAAATGATATTGAGGCATTATATAGCCGTTACAACAACAATGGTGGCCAGTCTTCAAGCATAGGTGGGAGCTCCTCAAGACCGACTGACTCAACATCTTCTTCATATGACACACATTCAAAGATTTTCAATAGTTTTGATGCGAATGTATCATCAAATCTGAGATTCGAGAAATATTATGCAATGTAAATTTAAGGTTGAATGATATTCTATGGAGGATATTAAGGCACTTAGCAATACATTTCATATCTTAATTTGGTGGAAGGTTCATTCCACCAAGTTTGCAGTCTTTTCCCAATTAGCCCAGGATGTGTTGGTCATTCCTATCATTACGGTTACTTTTGAGTTGACGTTTAGCATTAGAGGTCATACATTGGATGCTTATCAAAGTTCATTAGTTTCGAGAATTGTAGAAGCCCTTATTTGCACATAGAACTAGCTAATGTAAATACCTTAGACTAGATAGTGTTGATGATATCGAGAGCTAAAAGCTTGAGTCAAGTAACTTTAGGCTTTTAGCCTTCATTTTTTAATGAATAATTATATTTGTATTGTTTTAATTTTTTAACTTATAATTTTTATGTTTTTGTAGACCTATCTATAAACACCACAATAATTGTAGATGATTGAGATAGACGCATTACGAAACAGAGTCCAATAGATAAATCATGAATCATATCATTAACTTTTATGGTAACTTTACTATTAGTACTATCCTTTGGTTAAGTAGCATAATGTTTAATTATATTTAATTCTCAAAACAACACAAGATACCAGGAGTTAGAGTTGTTACTTGGTGCCTAGCAGTGATGGCGGTGGGGACTATGCTTTTGGATGCTTTTGGAGTTGGAGTTGGTTACTTGTTTAATTTAATTACGATACTTTGTAACATTTAAATGATTGTGCTTTCACTGGTTTGTAAGTTTGTAACTTTGGTTGTTAAATTGATGAGATCAGGTGAGGGAGTCATAGAAGGAGTTGTGACTGGTAACTTTGTAATATCCGTCTACAGCTACAAATATTCATTAGTGAGTGTGTTCTTGTAAGATATTTATTGTTTGCACTTTGCAAGATAGTGCATTTAGATCTTGTGTTGCTCCTGGCATGATTGTGTTTTAATGTTTATGATTCTGTTATTTTTATCTATATTTGATTGTTTGATGATGTCTCTTAATTTACATAGTTGATTTAGGTGTTAGTTTAAAAATTATTTATTATTGTTTGTTAGTTCTATTAATCATCTCTAATAATCATCTTCTTTTTTTTAATGTTTAAATACGTAAATGGTAACGAATGGGATTATTGGTTCACATTGGCATTATATGTAGTAAATTAGTAATACAAACTAATGGGCTTGCCTATCATTGTATTAAGGTTTTTTTTTTTTTTTTTTTTTTTTCTTTTTGAAGTGTTTTTGGCCAGCCCATTGGGCCATTAGACTGGCCTAACTCCTAGTTGGGCTTCAACCTTCAACTTCGACTCTGAAGCTCCAATCGTGTTCGGAGTTCGTTCCTGATCTGAGTTAGAGTCAAAAGTGGGAGTTGGGCATTCTAACTCTGTCAGAGTCGAAGTTCAGCCCTAATTATTACTACTCTTGGTCACACTCACCAGCCCTCTGGCCTTTTAAGATCATACCCTTACATGCCTTTATGATTTTGCAGGAAATAAGAATTTATTCAAAAATTACATATTTTCGTCTTTCTTTTAAAAGTTCAAATATTTTTGAAGAAAAGTCAGTTAAAAAAGCTTTGTTACCATTTCTAGAAAATAAATTGTATTCCATTGAAAACCACGACATTTTTTTGCAGGTGATTGACTAGTTTGTACTTCAATTGCTTGGTCCCTTTCCCCATTCATATTTGTCTAGTATGTGGATGGCAAGAATTCATAAACTTTACAAATTCATGTATTTTCGTGCATGATGGCAAATTTAGGTCAGGTAACGTACGGAAAAAGGGATACCAATGTTCAAGATGCTTGCTATGTGACTCCGCATCATAAGTTCATAACCTCTATCCTTACTCTATTGTATCATTTTCAAGTACTCGTAAGAGGGGCCCTAGCAAATGGGCACACTCAAGGATGTTGTTGACTCCTCGGAGACAATAAGATTCAATTTGGTAAGTGAGATGAAAATTTTAAATTTTAAAATAAAATATTAAAATATTATATTTCAATATTATTATTTTAAAATTTCAAAAAGTTAAAAAAAAAAGTTAAATTATTTATGATATTTTATATGGAGATTTGAAAAAAATTATAATAATGAGATAAAAATTTTATATTATCAAACCGAACCAAATGAGGTAAAAAGCGTTGCTTGGCAACAAAATTGAAGATTCTCTCTCTCTCTCTCTCTCTCTCTCATCAAGCTGACCATTCTAAGAGGGGTAGAGCTAGAATCCTCCTCCCTTTGCCTCTCCCTTTGTTAAACATCTTTATTGAGCCAGACTTTACTTTATGACACTTTTTTTTTTTCCAAGATTAGCAAAAGGAAAGTTCGATTTGTTGCTCCAGACTACTTTTGAGCTACACAACAAAATTTTGAAAATCATTCCGTTCTGACTAAAATTAGGGATAAGATTCGGCTAATCCAAATTGAAGAAACTAACCGGACTGGTTATTTTTAGACCAAATTCATTTGGTCCGATCCCAAATTCAAGGATTTTTAACTTCGGATCAGACCAAATAAAAATTAAAAATATATATTTTTTATTATTTATATAAATAATTGTATATAATTAATTATCAATATATCACAATATTACATAAGTATTATATTATTTAATATATAACTATAATATATAGTACTTGTATATATTAATATATTAACATATATTTTTTTTGATAAGTATTAATATATTAACATATTATAAGAGTTATAGTATAAATTATAGGATATATAAAAATTTATAATAATATTAGTATAGTTAACTTAATATATTAGTATTAAATCACTATAACTACATAGAGTATTATTTAATATAATATTACTAATTTATCACTAACATATAGTATATTAGTAATACTACTAGTATAGTCATTAGTTATAGTATTGGTACTAAGTCTATAACTATATATATTTAGATTAAGTATTATTATATTCTTTGATATATAACTATAATATATAGTACTAGTATATATTAATAATTGTACAATTGATTATGTAATTTTTATTTAATAAGTCACTTTATTTTAATTTGATATTTTAAATAAAAAATTTTATTGATCGATCTAAAAAATAAAAAAAATTGGACGAAATGAATCGACAGGACCGATCCAGTCCGGTATAGGGAAAATGATGGATTTTGGTCTATCACTCAAACCGGATCGTGCTCACACCTTATTGGAATTATCTTAATTTTTATGTTGAAACAGTAACCGGCACATCTAGGTTGGATGTTTCATTTTGGATAGAATTCCGACCTTTATGGCCGGTTTCGGTATTTCGGCCAAAATGGATGTTCCGGTCCAAAATATAATCAATGGCTTTTTCGTAAATTTTGCCAAATAATGAGGGACTTACTAGTAATTTTGGGGTCAAATTTCTCTCAGCCCTCCTCTTTTCCCCTTCCGTGTGAAACGAACTTCAAAACATTGGAACAAGATTTACATTTGGAATGCACAAACTTCACAAATTCTAACATAATGAATGCACAACATATGCAATATAGACGTAGAAGCGTTAAAAGGATTTTGAAGAGGCAACGAAGTAGAAGTGAGTCAACTCATTGGGTTGAGGTCGAAGGTATTACGTATTTATTCGAAAGAGATTGAGTTTTTTTATACATCTGTCTTTGAGGTTGCGTTTGGTTATTGAACTAAATTTAACTTATATCAATTCATTTTAAATTAATTATTGGTAGAACCTATTACTTTTTTAACTTTTTATAAAAAAATTAAATTTATCTTAATCTATTTCATACATTTTAACATAAAAAGTTAAACACATCTAAACTTAAAAAAAATTAAACTCATCTCAATAGGATCTACAAAATACTAATGTTTATAAAAATATCTAATTGTCAGTCAGTATATATAATTAATTTATTTATATAACGATTATTCCAAAACAGTATACTGAAACGTATCCGTATCCAAATATCGCATTCTAATACCTTAACCAAAACAGTCATCGAAAAAAAAATTCAAAACTTTGCTACACACCCATTACTAACGGAACCAGAAGTTGCCAATCTTCTGGCTAGAATAATGGTGTCAAAAACTGACAAGTATGAGTCTCACCCACCATAAATATATTGAGATATTTTTTGTTATATATATGGGAGCTGGGGGTTTCGAATCCAAATTTTTATTTAAAGAATTGAGTTATATACCATCAAACCATCAAACTCTTGACTATTAAGATATTTTAAATTTATACTAATCGTGGGCTAAAAGCATACAGCTGCGCCAAAAACAATAGCAAAACAACATCCTTGACCTAACCAAAGAATAAACTAGCTACAAATCTAGAAAGCAGCCCAATCTTTGGACGGCAAAACCAACCACCAATAAAAGTGGACTTTCTCTTGAACTTTGGGCCCATAAAGCAGACCTGTGGGTCCATTGCCGAAATCTTATTTTCTTCTTTTTAGCTTGGTGGAACTTAAATTAGGGAGTTGTTGGGAATCCCCTCTATTTGGTATTTAAATTACTTGCTTACTTTGAAAGAAAAGATTGTATTGAATGTTAAGACAAACGGGGGGATGGGGTTAGATCAATATTTTAAATATCGTACTGGATATCATATCAGTCAAGACATTGAAACAAAATATTTTAATATGGATATCGTTTCGTGTACCGTTTCGAGATAATCGATATATAAATAAATTATATATATAAATATATACTAATTATATTCTAAAATAATAATCTATATATGAATAAATTATACATAAATATATATAAAAATTATAAATAGCCTGGTACGAATTGGAGGTCAAAAAATGAACTTGTAATTTGAAAAAATGAAAAAAAAAACAAGTGAAGGCCAAAATACCAGCCAATACGGGCCGGTATGTAGGCCGGTATAGGTTGAAATATCGGCCAGTACGGCCAGTATTTAAACTGGTACGAAATATATGAAATTTATGTACTAGACCAGTGGGTCGTATGATATATATCGGCCGATACGGTACTAAATTTGAAACAATAGGTTGGATACTCTCTCCTTATTTGGAGGTTGGGAGATTGTTGTCTCTATTTTTATAGAGTATTATTTTCTCAAACAAATCGGATTGAAATATTTGTTTTTACAGAATCTCATATCTCATAAAGTTTTATCGTTAAAGAGTTTATAAAAGTTAAGATAATGCTCATCACAAAGAAATTTGTGTGCGGAGAAGTCCCAAACAAATGAGTAGTTTAGCTTGTAATCTGAATTTTTTTCAATATTTATTAGTCACAGTTATAACTTCAGTTTCATTAAATGAAATGAAGTCTATTTTCCATAAGAAAAAAATATTGTATTGAATGCTTTTAGGATGCAATTGACCAGCTTCACAAATCACTCTACGTACCCAAATGGTAAAGAGTTTTGCTACATATAAGCACAGTTGCGCACTAATCTATGTACCAATACTGATTTATTCATACTTAAAATTTAAATCAACAATGTTTTCAATCAAATCTACTTTTTGATCAATCACATCATATTAATGCACATATTAGTGCATAATTGTGCTTGCAACTATATTTTTCCAATGGCAAATTCTAAGATTTACTTTGTTTGGATTATTGAATGAGTTCAACTCATCTTAGTTGGGTCATGTTTTAAATCTATTTCAATATTTAAATACATAACTCTCAAATCACTAAATATCACTTAACTTAAAACCTATTTACACGTGAGATCTACAATCATTTTCAATTCAACACATCTTTATCATGTGGAATTTATAACCTTTTTTAATTTCTTATAAATACATCTAAACTCATTTTAGGTGGGTTCCATAAAACTCATTCTATCATCTCAATTTATCTCAATTTAATTCAACATCTAAACAAAACCTATTGTAAAAGAAATAGATACATAAAAACGAGTCATATAATATCATCGAACTATTTAACGCTAGCCGATAAATTTAGTCATGTAACATAACTGTTGTATGCTCCAGTTTATATATTTATTTCTCTCACTCTAAGGCTTAGGGTTTGAATAAAAACGCTAGATAATATGAATCCCGCCCTCTATGTACTCGAAAGGCTAAGCAGCAAGACATTTGACATAAAAAGTAACACATCAATGCATTAATGGAAACAAGTGACACAGACATCTGACATCCAAGCCAAAATATCTCTGGATATTCTGTTTGGTTTGGTTGCCGCTAGATGTGAAAATTTCTAGCTTTGGTTTGAATTATAAATGCTATGATGCTTTTTTCCTATCTCTACATCGATTATGAGGAGAGCATAGTTTAAGAGTTCTTCTCTCCTCGTCATACTTACACCATATATCAATTAAAAAAATATATATAAAAAAATCAAAAATACAGTAGATATGTAATATAAAGATTACGAGTAAAATTTTTCATTATTCAAATTCAATCTTTTTGAAAAGGTGGTCTCCATCACCCACTAACCTGAAAAAAAAAAAAAAAGTTGAGTTAAATTCTTTATGAACAGTAGTAAATTGAGATGATATGGTGAGTTTTGTGAGATCCACCTAAAATGATTTTAGATGTATTTGGATGTAAAATGAATTTATATGTATTTATAGAAAGTTGAAAAATATTGTTAGTCCCATATGTAAATAGATGTTGAATTGAAAAAAATTATGGATCCCACGTAAAAAGAGATTTTGAGTTAAGATGAATTTAATAATTTAAGTTTGTATTTAAACGTTAGACTCAATATAAAATTAAAATTGAATAGTCCAAATTTCAAACAGGCCTAGACAAAATATAATATATAATGGTAAGTGGAATTGATTATAATAACATTCTTAAGGGAGAAGTGGATAACACTTTCTTTGCCACACGACTTCTATATATTTATCTAAATATCTTCAATAATTTGAAAAGACATGGGCATGACATCTAAATTCCGTTAAATTAAATATATTGAGGTCTACATTATTCATGGGCAAATTTGATACAATGTGATCCACATTTTTCCTCAATCTCTTATCTACTTTAGACATCTAAATATCGCTATATAATTAATAGCATACATGCATGTTAGGTCTAAATATATGTTGTAGGCGGAGAAAGAGCTGCATGCGATTAATGAGAAAACTTGTGTACATAGTAGGCAACCAAAGACGTAGTCACAAGGGATTCACGTGAGGTAAGGCGAGTAAAGAACAAAACTTAATAAAACGTACCATACGATGCTAGAGACAACTCATGAGTCGTACTCGATTCAAAACCATAATCATACTCGATTCAGAACCACAATCAACCAAATTATTCCAAGGGTGAGATCAGCAGAGATAAATCCGAGCAAGATACTTGCGCCAAAAGGGCGCTATACACAGCCGAATTATACTTCCAAAGGAATCTTACCATACCAGACTCCCTATACTTATGCTCCCGGAAGGATCGTACCATACTAGATTCCTCAATCTCTATAGACCTATTAATTTCATTATGAATGCTTTTATTCATTTAAAACAACTTGTCAAAGACTATTGTTCCCTTGCTAACCTTAGCTGTATTTGGTATAACGAAAAAGAATGATCTATTGGTGAAAATTAGGTTATAAAGTCAAGAATGAGCTTCCAAATCACTCCAAGTTCCAACACTAATAAGAGTAGAATATTAGATGAAACATTTATAATATTAGATTCCTATTGTTTCATCAAATTATTAATTACAAACCAACCTTCCCTACTCCTTATCTTCTCTTTTAAGCTACGTCACAACCTTAAATATGGATTCAATGGCTTCCATCAATGAACAAGACCTTTCATTGGTTGCATTGCTAATTTTGTTTGCAGGGAATCTACCTTCTTGAGGCTACTAATTCTTTATTATGTATCCTCAACTACCAAAATATTTTTATGTATCCCCGTTTTGTTGTGAAATATTCCTTTTTCTCTAGATCCCATTATTTTCAACGTGTAGATCAATGTCTTTTGTACACCACACATGAAAATATGGAGCCATTGAAGGCAGACCTAGAAAATGAGAAGTGATCCTCTACGTTCTTGACGAATGCACTAAGTAGGTTCAAATTTGTCTTTATTGTTCGTAGTTTTTGACTTGTCGATCAATCTCAGGAGTATAAAGACTCTCGACAAAGAATTTTTCTTGAATATACGTTGGATAATTCAATGCAAAATTTCTCCAGTCCGATAGTCCAAAGAGTATAAATGCATAAGTTCAAACTCAAGAGGTTTGGTTTGTACAATTCGCCCCAAAACCATTACGCCATCCCTCCTTTTTTTTTTTTTTTTTTAAAAAAAAGAAACTGTCATCAGTCATTCATTAAAGAAACTTATATTCATAACCGGATACATTTTAGGATATTTTCATATCAAACACGATATCATAAACCAAAATAATACATTTGGAGCTCTACCAGTACACTGTTTCTTTTTGCGACTGGTCTGGTCTTCACTATTGGTGATCTATACAGACAAATATCCAAAAGACAACACTCTCTGTCTAAATAGATATTCAACCTCTACAGACAAACAACTGAGAAGCGAACTCTTATCTTATTTTAATAAACAATAAGGAACCAAAAAGGAAAACATTAGGCCATCCCTTAAGATTGAATCATATCATTATTATTTGTTATCACCACTTACCATATTATTAATTTTTTTCCTTAAATATAAAACGTTGGATTTCTTATTATGTCGATATAAATGATAGGGATTAGCTCTAAAAGATCAGATATGACAAACATTGGCCAAGTCTCATTCTCTCAATCTTATCATGGTCAGTTAATCAAGTGTATGATAAGCGTACTATCAATGAACCAAATTGAATGTTTCATTTTTTTTAAAATAATTTGTGTAGTCTTAAGATTTGTAAATTTAGTGTAATCATTTTGACATAAAAGTGACACACGTGATAAAGAAATTATGATTTTTTAATTACTAAATTTTATTTTCAAAAAATCATTATAAGATTTATATGCTCTAAACTTGTATCAAGGCTTCACTGCTAAATTACGTAAGTCTTCATTTTATTTATTTCTTTTATTTTCTCGTATTTATGATTGAGTAATGAGCCCTTAGTGCTAAATTACATAAGTCTTCACTTTATTTATTTATTTTATTTTCTCATATTTATGATTGATCGAGTAATACTATACACCACACCACCATCTCACTTTCATCTTATTATATAAGATGTGATATATTTATCACTATTTAATGATAACGAATAATCCAATAATGATAAATGTATCACGCCTTGTATAATGAGATGAAAATGAGATAATGACGTGGTGTATAATTTTTTTTTTTTTTTACGATATTGCAATTCTTTCGTCTCTACTACCTCCTCGCCATTCGACCACTATTAATTTCTACCATTAAAAATTGACGTCAACAATAAAGAGTACAAAAAATTTCTACTTTCTCAATATTTGGTCATGTTTTTAATATTTTTCAATATATTGAGTTTAGTACTATTTGAATTAGACTTCATTAATTTTGACTTCATTCCAACAGTTTTTTGGTATCTATGGATCATTTGGTGATTTAGGTAAGTGTTACTATTATTTATGTCAATATTTTTTATATTTTTATTGTTAATTTTGGTTGAAGTTCAATAGTAAAAAATTGAGAATTTTATTAATTAGGCTAGTATTTGAAGTAACACATTCTGAATTGATAGTCTAATGCATTTTTTTTAATCATTAAGTAGTAGTATAAAAATATCTAATTATTAATCAGTATATATAATTAATTTATTTATATAACGATTATTTCGAAATAGTACACCGAAATGTATCGGTATCTAAATATCTCATTCCAGTACCTCAACCAAAACAGTCATCGAAAATAGAATTCAAGACTTTGCTACACCCATTGTTGCCGGAACCAGAAGTAGTTGCCGATCTTCAAGTTAGAACAATGGTACCGAAAAAGGACAAGTAGAAGAGCTTCACCCGCCATTAATACACTAAGATATTTTTTGTTAATTATATATATATATATATATATATATATATATATATATATATATATATATGGAGGTTAGGGGGTTTTGAATCCAAATTTTTTATTTAAAATATCAG
Source organism: Carya illinoinensis (assembly GCF_018687715.1). Lineage (NCBI taxonomy): Eukaryota > Viridiplantae > Streptophyta > Magnoliopsida > Fagales > Juglandaceae > Carya > Carya illinoinensis. The sequence continues at coordinate 12,390,558 of NC_056759.1, read as the reverse complement.
ATCGTATACCATTAAACCTTCAAACTCTTGACTATTGAGATATTTTAAATATATACTAAACGAGGGCTAAAATCATACTGCTGCACCTAAAACAATAGCAAAACCACGTCCTTCACCTAACCAAACAATGAACTAGCTACAAATCTAGAAAGCAGCCCAATCTTTGGACGGCAAAACCAACCACCAATAAAAGTAGCCTTTCTCTAGAACTTTGGGCCCATAAAGTAGACCTATGGGTCCATTGCCGAAATCTTATTTTCTTCTTTTTAGCTTGGTGGAACTTAAATTCGGAAGTTGTTCGGAATCCCCTCTATTTGGTATTTAAATTACTTGCTTACTTTGAAAGAAAAGATTGTATTGAAGGTTAAGACAAACGGGAGGATGGGGTTGGATACCCTCTCATTCTTTGGAGGTTGGAGGATTGTTATTTATGTTTTTATAAAGTGTTATTTTTTTAAATAAATCGATATTGAAATCTCTATTTTTACATAATCTCATATCTTATAAAGTTTTTTATTAGAGAGTTTATAAAAGTTGAGACAATGCTCGTCATAAAGAAATTTATGTACCGGGAAGCCCTAAACATATGAGTAGTTTAACTTGTAATCTAAATTTTTTTCTGTATTTATCAGTCACAATTATAATTTCGATTTCATTTCATAAAAATAAGTCTATTTTCCATAAGAAAAAAAAGATTTTATTAAATGTTTTTAGGATGCAATTGACCAGATTCACAAATCACTCTACGTTGAATTTGGGTCCCATCACTTTTCCCACCCAAATGGCAAATTCTAAGACTATAAAAGATATAGATACATAAAAACGAGTCATATAATATCAGTGAGCTATTTAACGCTATCCGATAAATTTAGTCATATAATAACCATGAATGTTGTATGGTCCAGTTTATATATTTATTTCTCTCACTCTAAGTCTTAGGGTTTGAATAAAAACGCTAGATAATATGAATCCCGCCCTCTATGTACTCGAAAGGCTAAGCAACAAGACATTTGACATAAAAAGTAACACATTAATGCATTAAGGAAAACGAGTAACACAGACATCTGGCATCCAAGCCAAAATATCTCTGGATATTTTGTTTGGTTTGGCTGCCACTAGATGTGAAAATTTCTAGCTTTCGTTTGAATTATAAATGTTATAATGCTTTTTCCCTATCTCTGCATCGATCATGAGGAGAAAATAGTTTAAGAGTTCTTCTACTCATCATCCTTACATTACATATCAGTTAAAAAATTAAAAGAAAATAAAGTAAATTTGTAGTGTAGGAATAATAAGTATAATTTTTCCTAGTTCAAATCCAATCTTTTTGAAAGGGTGTTCTTCATCACTCACTAAACTGAACGAGAAAAAAAAAAAAACTCTGAGCTTCTTTCTAGTTGGACTAATTTCTTAGGTCCTATTTAGATATTAATTTGAGTTGAGTTCTTTATGAATAGTAGTGAATTAAGATAATAGAGTGAGTTTTATGAGATCCAATTAAGATAATTTTAGATGTATTTGGATATAAGATGAATTTATATGTATTTATGAGAAATTGAAAAAGATTATTAGTCTTGCGTGTAAAGAGATGTTGAGTTAAAAAAGATTGTGAATTCCACATAAAAAGAAATTTTGAATTAAGATAAATTTAGTAATTTGAGAGTTTGGTATTTAAATATTATATTCAATTTAAATTTAGATTAAAGTGTCTAAATTTCAAATAGGACCTAGACAAAATATAATATATAATGATTAGTGGAATTGATTATAATAACATTGTTAAGAGAGAACTGGATAAGACTTTCTTTGCCACGCGACTTCTATATATTTATCTAAATATCTTCAATAATTTGAAAAGACATGAGCATGACATCTAAATTCCGTTAAATTAAATTTATTGAGATCTACATTATTCATGGACAATATTTGATACAATGTGATCCACATTTTTCCTCTCTCTCTTATCAAATTTAGACATCTAAACATCGCTATATAATTAATAGCATACAAGCATGTTAGGTCTAAATATATGCTGTAGGTGGAGAAAGAGCTGCATGCGATTAATGAAAAAACTTGTGTACATAGTGGGTGACCAAAGACATAGCCACAAGGGATTCACGTGAGATAAGGCGACTAAAGAACAAAATTTAATAAAACGAACTATACGAAACCCGAGATGGCCTTGGAGTCGTACTCGATTCAGAACCACAATCAACCGAATCATTCTAAGAGTGAGATCAATAGAGATAAATACGAACAAAATACTTGCGCCAGAAGGGCGCTATACACAGCCAAATTATACTTCCAAAGGAATCTTACCATACCAGACTCCCCATACTTATGCTCCTAGAAGGATCGTACCATACTAGATTCCTCAATTTCTATAAACCTATTAATTTCATTCTGAATGCTTTTATTCATTTAAAACAACTTGTCAAAGACTATTATTCCCTTGCTAACCTTAGCTGTATTTGATATAACGAAAAAAGAATGATCTATTGGTGAAAATTAGGTTATAAAGTCAAAGAATAAGCTTCCAAATCACTCAGGTTCCAACACTAATAAGAGTAGAATATTAGATGAAACATTTATAATATTAGATTCCTCTTGTTTCATCAAATTATTAATTACAAACCAACCTTCCCTACTCCTTATCTTCCCTTTTAAGCTACATCGCAACCTTAAATATGGATTCAATGGCTTCAATCAATGAACAAGACCTTTCATTGGTTGCATTGCTCATTTTGTTTTCAGGGAATCTACTTTCTTGAGGCTACTAATTCTTTATGATGTATCCTCAACTACCAAAATATTTTTATGTATACTCGTTTTGTTGTAAAATATTCCTTTTTCTCTAGATCCCATTATTTTCAACGTGTAGATCAATGTCTTTTATACACCACACATGAAAATATGGAGCCATTGAAGGCATACCTAGAAAATGAGAAGTGATCCTGTACGTTCTTGACGAATGCACTAAGTAGGTTCAAATTTGTCTTTATTGTTCGTAGTTTTTGACTTGTCGATCAATCTCAGGAGTATAAAGACTCTCGACAAAGAATTTTTCTTGAATATACGTTGGATAATTCAATGCAAAATTTCTCCAATCCGATAGTCCAAAGAGTATAAATGCATAAGTTCAAACTCAACAGGTTTGGTTTTACAATTCGCCCCAAAACCATTACGTCATCCCTCCTTTTTTTTTTTAAAAGAAATTGTCATCATTCATTCTTTAAAAAAACTTATATTCATGATCGGATACATTTTAGGATATTTTGATATCAAACACGATATCATAAACCAAAATAATACATTTGGAGCTCTACCAGTACACTATTTCTTTTTACGATTGGTCTGGTCTTCACTATTGGTGATCTATACAGACAAATATTCAAAAGATAACACTTTTTGTCTAAATAGATATTCAACCTCTACAGACAAACAACTGAGAAGCGAACTCTTATCTTATTTTAATAAACAATAAGGAAGCAAAAAGGAAAACATTAGGCCATCCCTTAAGATTGAATCATATCATTATTATTTGTTATCACCACTTACCATATTATTAATTTTTTTCCTTAAATATAAAACGTTGCATTTCTTCTTATGTTGATATAAATGATAGGGATTAGCTCTAAAAGATCAGATATGACAAACATTGGCCAAGTCTCATTCTCTCAATCTTATCATGGTCAGTTAATTAAGTGTATGATAAGCGTACCATCAACGAACCAAATTGAATGTTTCATTTTTTAAAAAATAATTTGTATAGTCTTGAGATTTGTAAATTTAGTGCAATCATTTTGACATAAAAGTGAAACACATGAAAAAAATGAGTTTTTAGTTACTAAATTTTTATTTTCAAAAATTCCTTACAAGATTTATCCACTCTATACTTGTATCAAGCCCAAACTCCTAATTTACATAAGTCTTCACTTTATTTATTTATTTATTTTATTTTCTCATATTTATAATTGAATAATACTATATACCATACTATCATCTTACTTTCATCCTATTATTTAAGATATGACATATTTATCACTATTGAATAATAAAGAATAATTTAATAATGATAAATATATCATATTTTATATAGTGAGATGAAAATAAGATATTAATGTGATGTACGGAATTTTCATTTATGATATTGCAATTCTTTCGTCTCTACCACCTTCTAGCCATTTGACCACTATTAATTTCTACGATAAAAAATCGATGTCAACAATAAAAAGTACAAAAAGCTCTGAGATAAAAGAGAAGTTGTACAATCATAAAACATGCTTACAAATATAAATTTATAAATTGATATTATTTTATATAATATTTTAAATTTATTTTATAATAAAAACAATTTTACAATCTAATATAATATATCATGTCACGTTAGTGTATAGGTTTATTTTTGTGGAATCTTTTTGTGGTTAAGGGGTTGTTTTGAAATAAAGATTATTTAATCTCATCTCATCTTAAATTTTCTCTTAATCTCATTTCCTTCATAAATATCACTTAAACAAACATTTTTCAATTTTAAAATTTTAACTTTTTCGTCTAATCATTATTTAATTATTATAAATTTCTCAAACTTTCAGACAAGATACAAAAAATAATTCAATTTTTTCAAATTTAAAATAAAATTATTCTTAAAAATCTATATTCTAATAATATTTTAATTTTATAATATTTTTATTTATTTTTTCTTTAACCTTTACCAAAACTTAATAAAATATATTAATTCAAACTACCTTAATAATATTCACATATTCTTTGTCTCATCTCAATTTCCCAGCATCCCCATAATACTTTTCCAAGACATCAACCTCCACTGATCTCAATTGGCGACGCCGTTAAATTTTAACCATTCAACGCAATCCTTGATGGTGATTCATTATATATATATATATATATATATATATATTTATATATATAGATCTTTTTCTATGTTCTCAATATTTGGTCATGTTTTTAATATTTTTAATTCAATCCCACAGATTTCGTACCATATAATACGTGTAACACAAGTTTGGAAACTCCATTATTGAAGGAGGATTTTCAACATCCACATTACCAATAAAATGATACCTTTGAGATTTTATGTTTCTATTTATTTACACTGGGTGCCCCCCCTTCCCAACCACCTCAACCCTTACGTTATAATAATATATCTATTTGGCCACATGATTTGAACTTTCCTCAAATTTGTTGTGTTTTTTTTTTTAATTGGAAAACTCTATCAATCAACATTGTTTTTATTTATAATGTTATAAAAACTTATCTACCTAGCTAGCATTTGGACCCCACAGTTCAACATCTTAAATCCCAACAAATTATTTTGAAAAATTGTAAAAAATTGATTAATTATTAGATAGATCGAATAAGTGGTATTCCCGACTTATTATATAATCCTATGTAATTATAAATTTATATAATTTAAATAAAAAATTCTATTTATTATCAGTTTTATCAATATATGTTCAACATATCTTGATTTGCATTAAATGATTAAAACATAACAAATAATTTTCTATCATCATCAGAGTTTAGAATGACTTATAATTTTTCATAAAAATGTAAACACTTATTGGGATTTGATTAACACGGATACAATTGCTTTCTCTATGTAAACCAATGATGAAATTAATTTCAAGCATATAATAAACCTAATGACAACTGTCTTACCTATCAAACCATATCAAGTACTAGATCATAGGCTACCCGGCTGGCTTAGGGCTCGTTTGGTTATAGATTCAAGTCACTCAATTGAATTCAATTTAATTTTAAGTTAAATTTAATATTTAAATATTTAATTTTTAAATTATTAAATTTATCTTAATTTAAAATCTCTTTATACGTAAAATTATAATATTTTTTAATTTAATATTTTTTAGTTCATAAAATCTACGATTTTATTCAATTTTTTATAAATAATTTTAAACTTAACTTAATATTTAAATACATTTAAATTCATTTTAAATGACGTGACCTATTAACTCAACTCATCACTTATTTATAATCAACTGGACTCAGCTGAACATCCGACCCAAGTTCCGGGACACGACTGGACTCCATATTCCATAGCAACTCCCTACAGCTTAAATCCCAAAACCCCACGCACAAGTCCTGATCGCCCGAAAATCTCACCCCCGCCGGAGCGACGACTTCTTCTTTCCCCGGCGAATTAACTCGTGAGCCACTCTTTATGAAGGAGAAGAAGATGGGTTCGGAGTTGATTTTCAGAGGGCACGAGAGCCAACCCGTGTCGGACATGTACTCACCGAAGCCACGGAAGCCATGGCTCTCCGTGACGCGCCTGATTCGATACATGCTCCGGGAGCAACGGCTTGTCTTCATCCTTGTCGGCATTGCTATAGCAACCCTCGTTTTCACACTCCTACCCTCCTCCTCATCATCCCGCGTATTGTACAGAAACGGATACGTTCCGATCCACGAAACGCACTTCGACTGGGATCCGAACCGACTGCCCCATCACAAACCTGCCCTATACGAGCGCAGCTCCGCCTTCCATATGCGCAATTCCGTCGGGAAGCTCCCGCTGGGGCTGAAACGAAAGGGGCTCCGGATTGTGGTTACGGGTGGGGCCGGGTTCGTCGGTTCCCACCTTGTGGACCGTTTGATCGAACGAGGGGACAGCGTGATCGTCGTCGACAATTTCTTCACCGGGAGGAAGGAGAACTTGATGCATCACTTCGGGAACCCCAGGTTCGAACTCATCAGACACGACGTCGTGGAACCTCTGTTGCTGGAAGTCGACCAGATCTACCATCTCGCCTGCCCCGCCTCCCCCGTCCACTACAAGTTCAACCCCGTCAAGACCATCATATCCTTTTCTATTGAATTAAACAATTCTGATAAACGCTCGTACTATTACTGTTACTGTCTTTGTCTTCTGTGTATCCTTAATCGTGGTTTTCGTGGGATGTCACAAGACCAATGTGGTGGGAACTCTGAACATGCTGGGCCTGGCTAAGAGGGTCGGTGCGCGATTTTTGCTTACGAGTACAAGTGAGGTGTACGGAGATCCCCTGCAACACCCTCAGGTCGAAACGTACTGGGGAAACGTCAATCCCATCGGTGTGTTCACATTTCCATATTTCTTTCCCTTTTTTTTAAACTCGCAAGCGACAACTGGATTTAAACGACCCAGCGATTAGAGATATTCCGGCGAGCGTCGTTTCGGGTCTGCCGAGACGGTGAACCTTAGCATTGTTTTGAGGTTTTGGTCTAATTTGCGCTCGGACCAAGGAGTGGGGTAGAATCCAGTTGTCATTGTTTGCAATGTTTGGTAAGTCTATGCCACGTGGCATTGTTGGTGGGACTCTTTGTGACTGCAAAACAAAGTAATCCGTGATTTCTGGGTCTGTCATCCAACGGTTTACATTGCATCTTGTATTTGATTTTTCTGATCGATGGGTTAATAGCAGTAAAAGTAGGTAGAGACTAGAGTTGGAGGCTTGTAATCCTGAAGGAAGCGTAGCTGCGTATGGATTTCAGCTTTATATACATACAGGAAAATTATATATATACATATATGTATATATAAATATCTGACGAAACTTTTGTTGGGGAATCTGAATGTCGCGACAGGTGTTAGAAGTTGTTACGATGAGGGAAAGCGTACGGCTGAAACGTTGACCATGGACTACCACAGAGGTGCAAACGTCGAGGTCAGTACCTTCTCTCTTTCTCCCTCTCTCATTGTAATTTTTCTGTTGGTGATCTGAGAAAGTGTGTGGACCACGCTCTTACGTGAGAGCATTGTATTTGCAGGTGAGGATTGCGAGAATATTTAACACCTATGGGCCTAGAATGTGCATAGATGATGGTCGTGTTGTTAGCAATTTTGTTGCACAGGTAGGTCGCGGAATCTTTCTTGGTTCTGGTCTTTGTTTTTGTTTTAATGGGAAATATGAGCTAGCTAGCTGTTTTGTCTTTCATTATTAGTCTGTTAATGATGATTTTAGCAATTGATTATGTAGGCATTGAGGAAGGAGCCTTTGACTGTTTATGGCGATGGGAATCAGACAAGGAGTTTCCAATATGTATCTGACCTGGTTAGTGAAAAGAATCTTTGTTTACTCACCATGTTTGAAACTGTGTGTTTTTTTGCCCTGAAAAGGGGGTGGTTGTTTATTCTTTGTTTGGTGGCACCGGTATAAGAAATTCAGTGCTTCTTTTTTTTTTCCTTTTTCTATTCCATGTTGCTTCTAATATGCTTTTTGTGTAACCTCAAATTGTTTCTTATGTCGAGTTTTACTTCATTGTTTTTAACTTAAACATGGAAGTTTCTTCTGGCAGAATGCAACTGCTTTATGCTTGTTTGTAGCTGCTATTTGACACGAAAGCTTGCCATCGTGCATATCTTAGGCTACTATCTACTGATTACTTTTACAGTTTCAATAAACCAATTTAGGGAAATTTGGTGCCTCAGTTGGAAGTTTTGTACAGTCAGTCTACTGGTAAACCAATGGCCATCGTGGAGCCTATATTATTGTTTGTTCACAGAAAAATTTTGTTTGGTACACGCCTTAGAAAGTAGACTGAATTTGTTACTTACTGGGGCCTGTGTTGAGCATTAAGTAAAGTTTCATACTGCTCAAAATGTCAAATGTAATGCCTTGTGGTAAAGGGTCCAAACGGTGTTGCTGAAAAGAGCCATTTTGAAAGCTTAAAGTAAGCGAGTCATTTTAAATTCCCCATCGGGATACGAAACATGGTCTAGAATGCCAAGTCAATTTTCCCTATCAAAGCATTGGAATTTCTTTCCAAACTGTAAAGCAAAGCGAGTAGTAATAAACAGGAGAAAGATCCCTATGTTTCTGTCAACATTTAATTGCTCGTACGGAAGTTCATATTTTATGCTAAATAGCGTTAAACCATTGACTAGAATACTTATTAGTTACTTTATTAACAAATCTGGGATAGGCTTCTCTCTCCAACGGGGAAAGGGGTAGGTCCTATTTCATACCAGTAATGGTTGCTTCTACAGCACTCTCTCAGGAGGTGTATCCCATTCTAGGCCCTCCCTCTGTGACAGGGATTGGTGTGGATGAAAAAAATTTTGTTGTAAAACAAACTTTGATATTTTTAATAAGATTTCTATTTTGCATTTGGTTTTCCCTTTTTGGGGTGGTTTTTATGGTAAAATTGCAATTTCAGTTTAGTAACTGCTGCTCAAGATAATAAAAGTGGTGTGATTTGATGTGTGCGGCGTGCCACTGCAGGTGGAGGGTCTGATCCGACTTATGGAAGGAGAACATGTTGGACCCTTCAATCTCGGAAATCCGGGTGAATTCACCATGCTCGAACTTGCTCGTGTAAGTTTATTGCTCTTCTGGATAATATCCATGTATGATTCAAGTTATTTTCTTTTCCTGATCAGTATGTAATTAGGCATGATGAATAATACGAAGGCAGCTAGGTAGAGTTCTGTGAGTGGCAGGAATAATGATTTCTGCTTAAAAATGTATAACCGGAGATGCAATTGTCAATGTAAAACTTGCTTTTCATAGAGGTTTACTTTAACTCGCTTGTGAAGCATACATACATACATAATATATTTAAAAAAAATTACTTGCCTGTGGAATATGAGATGTGGTGCCATAAAATGACTGGAACTGTGAGGTCAATTGTTTTTGCCTTTTTCTTTTTGGTTGGTTTGCGAGGAAGTAAAGACGATAGATAATGTCGATTTACCTGCATTAGCCTTTCAATAATAAATAAATACATTCATGCATTGAGCTCTACTGCTTGTTGTTGGAGCAGGTGGTCCAGGAAACAATTGACCCAGATGCAAAGATAGAGTACAGGGCAAACACAGAGGATGACCCCCACAAGAGGAAGCCTGATATTACAAAGGCTAAAGAGCTACTTGGTTGGCAACCAAAGGTGGAACTTCGCAAGGGCCTTCCTCTAATGGTCTCAGACTTCCGGAAACGTATCTTTGGTGACCACAAGGAACGAGTTGCCACAACTACCATGTAAAATTCTAAGCCACCAGCCATATAAATATATATATATATATTATATATATATCCCCTTTTAAAGATCGACAAAAGGGAAGAAGATAATTATCTGGGGAACCTTTTCCCTTCTCAAAACAATACGGTGGCGACGCCACCAGCCACAGGACAGCAGCAGCCAGCGGATGAGCTCCTCCTATATTCGCCTCTGGACTAGGTTTGGAGAAGTACCTTTGCATTTTATTTTATTTGGTGTTTGTAATTTTTGAGCTTCATAGATTCGTAATTCCCGAATTATCTTATTCTTTTGAACTCTTATCATCAACATTTGGATTGATTATTGCTTTTGTTAAAAAAGAAGGTTCAAAAGTTGGTAGCCTCAGTTTGGTGTGGGATGAACATGTAATGTATAACGTATTACTTTCAACATGTAATGTATAACGTTTTAGTTTCAAGAAATAGTTGCACGTTGAAATGTATACATGCAAAGGAACAGTAAATCGCATTTTTTTACCTCAATTTCAAACAAAACAGATACGTTGGTTCCTTGATTTACTTCATTCTTTTTTTTTGAAAGGAAACCTGCATTTTATATTCATGTATTGACCAAATTACAGTGTTTATCAAAAACAACATTTTCCAGAACTTCCCTAGGATGATCTTCCATCCATACTAACTCTTCACTTACATTTAGAGCTAACTTTGCAAGACTATGAGCAACACCATTACAAGATCTCTTTACATGTACTACTTTCCAGCTCCCTCTATTGTGCAGAACAGCTTTTAGATCCTCAATCATTTGACCATGCCATTCCCAATTCTCTTCTAAACTGTTAACAGGTTTAACAACAGATAATGCATCACCTTCTAGTTGCACCTTTCGGAATTGTAGCTCTTCACACAACTTCATAGCCGTCCATAGAGCAAAAACTTCTGTTATAAAAGGATCTGCAACATGTTTTCTGGGATAGCACAGGGAAACTAATACCTTTCCATAGCTGTCTCTAGCAACTACCCCAATCCCACCTCTGTTTTCACTGGTCTTGAAGGCTGCATCCCAATTTACCTTCACTGCATCACCCATTGGTAACTTCCAATAATGACATTTATTGCTCTGAACTCCTCCAGTATCCTTTGCTTGACCTTGCTTAACCTGTGCCAATTGATACTCAGACAAACATTCCACAGCTTTGTTAAAGATTGCATTAGGTGCTTCGAATCTATTTTCAAAAACCAAGCCATTTCTTCTTAACCAGATTCCCCTCAATACCACAGCCATTACTTCTAACTGATCTAGAGGCAATTTGGAGAACCAGTCAGACCATAAGTCAAGAAATCTCTTTCACTACTTTGCCATTTCTGCACTGGGCTCTTTTCACACGCCCAAACATCACTTGTCCCATTACAACTCCATAGAGCATGACATACTGACTCATCCATATTTTTACAAACTGGACAAGTAGCTACTTTCAAGACAGCTCTTCTTTTTAAATTCATCTTAGTTGGTAGGCAATTGTTGATAGCCTTCCAAACAAAGATTTTAACTACCCCTGGAATTCTCAATCTCCATAACCCCTTCCATACCTCACTTGACTTGCTTGATACTACCCCTTTCTCCCTTCTTTTTCTGTTTACCTGAAAATGATATGCTCTTTTCACAATGTACATACCATTTTTCGAAAATGCCCAAATCTGTTTATCAAGAAGACCAGAAAAACTAACAGGTAACTTACAAATTATTGAGGCTTCATGTGCATTAAACACCCTCTCCACTAATTCAATATCCCATTCCTTCCTCTCAGCTCTTATTAGCTCCTCCACCTTTGCTTCAGCATTCAATATTTGAGGTGATGATTGAATTCTATAAGTGACAGCCATAGGTAACCACTTGTCTTTCCAGATTCTTATACTCTTCCCATCACCAACCCTCCAAACCAGCCCTTCCTTCAATAGATTGAGAGAACTCCACAAACTTCTCCAAATGACAGAAGGTTTAAATCCTAAAGAGGAATTCAATATACTATCATTCTTAAAGTATTTATCTTTTAACACAACAGCAGCCATGGATAAAGGGTTCATCATCACCCTCCAACACTGCTTTGCAAGGAGAGCTTGGTTAAAAGCTTCCAACTCTCTAAAGCCCAACCCACCATCCCATTTTGACATTCTCATCTTGCTCCAGCTCCTCCATTGAATTATTTTGTCCTTTTGTTTAAACCCCCACCAGAACTTGGCCATTTGTGAAGCTATCTCATTACATAATCTCTTTGGCAATCTGAATACACTCATATAGTAGGTAGGCACAGCTTGTATAACAGCCTTCAAGAGCACTTCTTTCCCTGATGGAGAGAGGAAAAGATTCTTCCAATTGTTGAGTTTTTTCCACGCACGATCCTTGAGCATACTGAATGATTGATATTTAAACCTTCCAACCATACTTGGCAAGCCTAAATATTTCTCACAGTTATTCTGTACATGAGCCCCACAATCTCTGATAATTGCCTTCCTCACATTCCAATCGGCTGTTGGACTGAACAGTACTGTTGTTTTATGCTTGTTAAGGCTTTGGCCAGATGCCTTCTCATATACCTCCAATATTCCACTGATCTTTCTCCATTCCTTCCATGTAGCCTTCCCAAATATTAGACAATCATCTACAAATAGCAAATGAGTCAACTTAACCCCACCTCTAGCTACTGTCACCCCCTTAAGTTCATCTTTCTGTTTTTCCTTTTCAAGCATTGTACTTAATCCCTCAGCACATAGAAGAAATAGGTAAGGAGACAATGGATCTCCTTGCCTTAATCCTCTAGAAGGGATAAAGTATTCACCTGGCCTTCCATTTACAATGGTAGCATAAGACACTGAAGAGATACAGCTCATAATCAATTCTGTCCATCTTGACCCAAATCCAAGTTTTTTCATTACTGCTTCCAGATACCCCCATTCAACCTTGTCATAGGCTTTAGAAATATCCAGCTTCACAGCCATGCTTCCACTCTACCCTTCTGTCTACACTTCATGATGTGCAACACTTCATAAGCTGCAATAATGTTGTCAGAAATCAACCTCCCAGGA